>NC_080085.1:38200495-38337409 GCF_949987535.1 Balaenoptera acutorostrata
GTCCCCTGCATTGGCAGGCTGATTTATGACCCCTGCACCACCAGGGAAGCCCCTGTTTTGTATTTTAGATTCCACATTTTCGTTATATTTTTTCCTAAAGATTCTGTAATTTCAGTCTGTGTTTCCCCTTCACCCAGGAGTTGTTTAATAGAAAGATTTTTCATTTGCAGGTGGAAGAACTAATTTGTCTTATTTGTTTGTTTTTGTCGGTAATTTCCAGTTTTATTCTATTGTGATTAGATATTCTATTTGTAATATTTCTACATAATGGAAATTACTGATATTTTCCTTGTGACTGAATATATGATCAAATTTTGTCAATGTGTCATGAATGCTTGAGCAGAAGGTATATCAGGATGTGTAGTTCTTTATATTCATGACATCAACCTTATTAATTATTTTGTTCAAGTATTCTATCTCCTTACATATTATTTGTCCATTTGATCTCTCTTGTACTGAGAGTGTTATAGTTACATCTTCTTTTATTGTTAGTGCGTGTCTACATGTTTCCTTGCATACCCTGTAATTTTTGTTTCCTAAATGTGGTTGCTGTGTAATTTAGTCCATAAATGTTCATATTCATTGTGTTTTCATGTTGTATGATGGCTTTTAGTACAAAAAATGTTCTTTGTCACATTTAATGCTTTGGGGCTTGAATTAAACTTTGCCTGATACCAGCACCTCTATGCCTGCTCTCTTTTTGTTTCCATCTGCTTAGTATACCTTTCTTATTCCTTCATTTTTGGCTTTCTGAATCACTTAGTTGTAGGTGTGCCTCATGTCCAAGGCATATAGTTAGGTTGTGTTTTGTGAGAAAATTAAAAATATTTTCCTTTAGTTAATGAGTGTATTTCTTATCTATTGCTAAACAAACAAATAACTCTACAACTTAGCACTTAAAACAACAAACATGGGGCTTCCCTGGTGGCGCAGTGGTTGAGAATCTGCCTGCCAGTGCAGGGGACACGGGTTCGAGCCCTGGTCTGGGAGGATCCCACATGCCGCGGAGCAACTAGGCCTGTGAGCCACAACTACTGAGCCTGCGCGTCTGGAGCCTGTGCTCCGCAATAAGAGAGGCCGCGACAGTGAGAGGCCCGCGCACCGCGATGAAGAGGGGCCCCCGCTCGCCGCAACTAGAGAAAGCCCTCGCACAGAAACGAAGACCCAACACAGCCATAAATAAATAAATTAATTTTTTAAAAAAAGGTGCATGAAGAGGAAGGGAGGAGTTTATAAAACCTGTATTTCAACTCATTTGGTCCTTTAAAAAAAAAAAACAACAAACATATTATGGCACAATTTCTGTGGGTCAGGAATCAGGGAGTCACTTAGCTGGGATCCTCTGTCTCACAGTCTCTCACAGGACTACAATCAAGTTGCTGGCCTGGGCTACAGTCATCTCAAGGTTCAACTGGGGGAGGATTCACTTCCATGTTCTTCTAGTTGTTGTCAGGCCTCAGGTCCTTGCTAGCTGTTAGCTATACATTTCAGTTCCTTGCTGTGCAAGACTCTCTATAGGGCAGCTCACGACATGGCAGCTGTCTTCTTTCAAAAACAATGATAAAGAGTGAGTGAGACAGAGGCCACAATCTTTTTGTCACCCCATCTTGGAGGTGACATCTCTTTACTTTTGCAATTCATTACAATTCAGTAGAAGCTAGTCATAAGTTTAGCCTACACTCAAGGGGAGAGAATTACACAGGGGCTTGAGTATTAGGAGGAAGCAAGGCTCTTTGGCAACATCTTAGAGGCTGCCTACCACAATCTGCCCTCTGGCCCTTAATGATCCACTTCCCTTCCATGTGCAAAATACACTCACCCCCCCCTCTCAAGGTCCTCAAAATTCATAAACTATTACAGTACCAGCTCAAAGTTCAGAATCTCCTCATCTAAATCAGGTCCAGGTGCAACTTGGATGTAGTTTCTTTTGTTCTAAAACTAAAGGGACAAGTTATCTTCTCCCCAACACACCCAACATATAATTGTGGGACACGCATAGGATAAATACTGTACAGATTTCTATTTAAAATTGGGAAGAGGGGAATGGGAAGCACAAAGGAGTCACTGGGCCCACAGAAATTTTGAAATGCAGCCAGGCAAATGTTGGCTGTTCCTTGATCAGGCTTGTATGCTTGGCTTCATTTGTCTGGTTTTTGGGTTCATCCTCTGAGTCAGCATTTGTGACTTAGTGGTTTTCTCAGCCTGCTACCTACCAAGAGAATTTTGGGAATCTAAAGGCCTCTTTTCATTTAGTTTTCTCACTGTGCCTTATGGTTCAAACTGGCAGACTTTGTGCTGATGTAGTTTTCTCATTAACGCTATGGGTCTTCTGTAAATTTCATTGGGATTCACTCCATTAAAGAAAAGCCACACCTACAAATCTCTTTGAGATAAATCTTTCTCTACCTTGTGCTGAGTGGCTATGGGACAACACTCTTAAAGTTTTGTTTTAATGATCTGTGAGATACACTTTTAATCTCTTGAAACGGCCTCTGTGACCGAATACAACTCTAAGGATCTAAATAGTACCTTTGATATTTCTTAAGTCTTAACAAGGGCTTTTACAGTCACACCCTTAACTCCATTTTTCGATACTGTTTTGCTGGAAGTTTCTTGGATTTGATTTTGGCTCAGAAGCCATTTCTTCATTTAAGCATTGTTTGCCACTTGGAGAAGCTGAGGATTTTCAAAACCATGAGTCTTGGCTCCTTTTCTTAAATAGTCTTTCCCTCAATTTATCTCTCTCCTCCCACATTTTATTATAAACGACATGAAGCAACTAGGTGGCACCTGAGACATTTTGCTCAGAAACAGCCTTAGGTAGATCACCCAGTTCATTAGTCCACACAACTGCAGACAACAGCTAAATTCTGCCACTATATCACAAGAATCGCCTTTCTTTAAGTTTCCAATAACATTTTTCTCACTTCCTCTAGAACCCTCACTAGAATCTTCCTCAAAGTCCAAAATTTTACAGTGTGTTCAGGGCATTTTAAATACTAACACGCTCTTCAAAGTTCATTGCCCAGTTTCAATGCCATGCCCATATTTTAGTTATTTGTCATGGCAGTACTAGACTTCTAAGTACAAGCAGCCACATAGCACAGGGAAATCAGCTCGGTGCTTTGTGACTACCTAGAGGGGTGGGATAGGGAGGGTGGGAGGGAGACGCAAGAGGGAGGAGATATGGGGATATATGTATACGTATAGCTGATTCACTTTGTTATACAGCAGAAACTAACACACCATTGTAAAGCAATTATACTCCAATAAAGATGTAAAAAAAGAATCTATATATCACTATCTATTGCTATATAGCAAATTATCCCAAAAGTTAGCAGCTTAAAACCACAAACATTTTTTTTTTAATCCCACAGTCTCTGTGGGACAGAAATCCTGGCATGGTCTAGCTGGGTGCCTCTAGCTCAAGATCTCCCAGAAGGCTCTAATCAAGTTGTGGATGAGTTTAACTCACTGTGGTAGGTAGCTTCTGATGGTAAGAATATTATTCTTACGTTTTCTGTCATTCATTTTTACTACTTTCTCTCTTATCCATTTTACTCCTTTCTTTATCTCCTTTCCATTGTCTTTGTTGTTTTCTTGTCTTTCTTCAATACCCCTTATTAAATTTCACTTGAATCTCTCTTCTCCCTTGGGTATCTTATAATTGATACTTTATGTCTGAGATAAGTTTGTCTTTAATGCTTTCCTGAATTAAGTCAACTCTCTTTTCATATCTCCCTGGTTTTTGACTATTTCCTGTCTTAGTTCTTAAATTTCTTACAAGGTGGTTTTTCATATCCTCAAATATGTGTTTGATTATATTTAATTCTCACAGTTTTCTTCTGCTTTGCGGTTGTTCTTCCTATGGGAACTTTTCCTCATATGTGTGAAATTCTCCTCATATGTGTGAAATTTCCTCATATGTGTGAAATTTTGTTTTCTGAGTTTTTAGAATACCTCCATGTGGATTTGCTGATTTTCTTTTTGTTCATTTCTCTGTGGCATTGGAATATTTCGCAAGATTCCTAGTTTAGGGATATCCTTTCTCTCAACATAACAGTCTAGGCACTTTAAGCAGATTTGTTTGTTAGTTTGTTTTGGTGGGGGCTGGAAAGGCTGTGTGTCCTCTAGTTTTATGATTCTATTCTGTCCTATAGTACCCTACATTCCCTCCCCCCTCCCCCAGCTTCTTTTCCTTTTTCCCACATAATTGCAAAGTGAAGTTTCTCTCTTCTTTATTGAGTTTTTTTCTCTACCAGAAGCTTTGTGTTTTAAAGATTGCCCCCTTAAAATATAAGTACTTTTACATCCCATCACTGTAATACACTTTCTGAGCTTTCAGATGCTTTTTTAGAATATTCAGACTTAAAATGGAGTTAATCTTTCTGAGGCTGATTTTGGATCAGTTTTATGCCCCTTCCCTAGCTTCCTTCTTCTGTCTTCCCTAGTTTTTCTCCTTTTGCCCTAATGGCTGGAGGGTGGGGAGTTACGATGGCAGCATGGGAGATTGGAATGAAATTTGGTGATTTGTTATTTCTTTACCTATACTTACTTTGAGGCTTTGGCATTTTATGTCTTCAGGTAATGCCGAGGGCTTGGTTTTTGTGTAAGTTTACATTTCCCATCTTGTTATTTGGTATTGTTTTGGGAAGATATAGTGGGAGACTGGCAGCTTGATGGCCACCATTGCCTTCAGCTACCCAGAAGTTCTCTTAATTTTTTTTAATGCTTCTAATTACTTTTTCAAATTTTTTATTCTTTGTTAAATTGGAAGCTTCAAGAGGGCAGGGACCATGTCTATCTTGTTCTGTTCTATCCGCTCTGCCTAGTACATGTACAATTGCTATAGAGTCAAAAGAGCACTGGATCTTAGTTTAAAGTAATGAATACTAGATTCAGAATATTTGGGTTTAGATACTTAGCCTATTTAGGCCTTAGATTCTTTATCTATAACCAAGGATCTCACAGGGTAGTTGTGGAAAAGGATCAAGTATGAAAGTGCCTGACAATAGCTATTGTCCGGTCCATGCTTAGCTAACACCTAACACACACACACACACACACACACACACACACACACACACACACACTCTGCATTAATAATCTATACTTTTTTTTCTTATTTCATGCAATCCTAAGCATTTGGTAATTACACTATGCCTTTTTATGTATAAATTTTTCTAACTAGTCTATCATCATTCTTTTCTTATAAAGAGAAGTTTCTCATATCCTATTTCTTAAGATCTAGCTTTAAAAAACTCCTCTTGCATCTTCTTACCTTTATAAAAAGTATATAACACAAATTAAGAGGTTAGTGCATATTTTATTTTTTATATAGGTAGGCAGCCTATGTTCATAGTTTATGTTAACATCAAAAAGCTAGTATACTAAAGTCCAACTTTTATCTTGAAATTTAGAAATCATAATAGTCCTATTAGTAATAGTAATATAATAATAGCTAACACATACTGAGAGCTTACTATATGTCTGCCACAATTTTAAATCCTTTAAAGTTATCAACTCATTTAATCTTCACAATAACACTATGAGATAGGTACTATTATTATCCTCATGACATAAATAAGCAAAGTACGTTAAGTAACTTGCTGGAGGTCACACAGCTAGTAAATGGTGTAGCCACTATTTGAACCCAATGAAAAAGATGTCATGAGTTAATCAGGCAAATGGTAAAATACTACTTATTCAGGTGGACTCTTCTTTAAACCTATTCAAGCTAAAAATTTCTAAGAAAAAGTAAGTCTCCAGGACTTCCCTGGTGGCACAGTGGTTAAGAATCCACCTGCCAATGCAGGGGACACGGGTTTGAGCCCTGGTCCAGGAAGATCCCACATGACAAGGAGCAACTAAGCCCATGCGCCACAACTACTGAGCCTGCGCTCTAGAGCCCACGAGCCACAACTACTGAAGCCCGCGTGCCTAGAGCCCGTGCTCCACAAAAGAGAAGCCACCGCAATGAGAAGCCCGCGCACCACAATGAAGAGTAGTCCCCGCTCGCCGCAACTAGAGAAAGCCCGCACACAGCAACAAAGGTCCAACGCAGCCAAAAATAAATAAATAAATAAATAAAAATTTTTTAAAAAGTAAATCTCCGGTAGATAAGATCACTTTGCAATACTCACAAGAGAGGCTTGAAATCTTCAATTCCCAGGGCAAAGTAGGGTTCTAAATTGCAAAGGGGGAGTCAATGTTCAAAGGCAGAAGACTGGAAGAGAGTGAAGGGTAGACCTGGGCACAAGCTGAGGGGACTCCAACAGTAGATGGTAGTTGAATTTTTATATCTGTCCACCCTCCAGGGAGAGCTCAGCCTCTCTCTGTGATGTCTGAAATGCATAGCTTCAAGGCAGTCAATTAAGATGCTCTTATTTTTCACAGCAGTTCTCTTTGGGATTCTTTGACTTGGAAAACAAATGAACCAAAATGAAGTTAATGACTCTTTCAAGTCCTTCCATCAAAGGCTCCCAAATTATATACATTGTATCACTGAAAAATGCCCCGGTAGGAAAATCAGTTGCTCTGGGACACAGTGATGGGGGGAAGGGAGGAAACAGGAGATGCTAAGGCTGAGTGAGATCCTAAAGATGGCACAGGGTTGGGGCTCCAGCCACGGAAAATGAAGGGACTGGCATAGGGAAGGTACATAACCATTTAAATTCCAACCTCCATCCCACACTTCCCTCTTTAGAGGCCAGATGTGATCACAGCATGGATAGCAGCAACTACAACATCCATATTAAGAAATCAGTGCTCCTTCCTTATTACTAGATTTGAAAAACTAAAATGTGAGACGGTCTGGACATCCATTAGAACCATAGGCATACCTGTGTGTTACTGGGTACAATTAGCAATTAAATCCGTGCCTTTCCTCTGTTTTTACCCAAGAAGTTCACCTTATGATTTTCTCAAAAATCATTATTTACGTCCAAAATCCCAAACCGAGCTGGGATCGTGGTTACTAAGAAAAAATAAACCTCAAGCCGATTAGATTACTTAAAAATACACACAAGAGGCATAAACTATTCTATTCCCTGGAAAAAGAGTAGGATCTGTACTGCCTTTGTCAGCTAAATATTAGTCAAGACACGTAAAATTTATCCTTTGACCTCAGCTAAAGTCACTGTCCTTACTGTGAAATTTGTTGGCTATACTAGAATTATCCCAGCCCTTGAAAAATCATAAAGACATGTTGGGAAGTTAATCTGAACAACACCACAATCTTATAAAAATGGACAGACTATATCAAACAAGTATTTTTATGCATTGGAACAAGAACTTGAAAAATAAATGTCTTTTCCTAGGTATGCCAAACACATTTCAGAAGTGGTCAGGGAGGGAAGGAGTTTGTAGAAATTATTCCAGATAAGGCAAACAAATAGGCAGAAATGTCCATCTTTTAATACGTCTTAGAGTGGTGACAGGAAATACGTTGTTTTCTTTTTCCTTTTCTTATTCCCATCCCATAACATTAATTGAATTCTGAGATTTTAGAATCAAAATGTTTCATTAGCTACAGACCAGTCACATCTCCTCACTTTCTAAGCATACTTAGAACTGCCTGTAAATAACAGATCTTCATGATGGTGACCAGAAGCCAGTTAAAGCCCTCCTTCTCCTACCCTGTCATCAAGACATGATAATTTGGTAAAGCTCCAGTGATCTCCAGTGGTCAACAGATTTATGAAGGCCCTGTTAGCCCAGCTTGCCCTCCGGGTGCCCTGAATCTAGAAAAGACAAGTAGGAAGAAAAGGTTTTGAAGAGCTCATAAGATATATCTTTAATCTGGTAAACAAGATTATTTGGAGTTCGGGGGTTAAAATACCCAGAAAATGAATAAGAATGAGATTGGAAAATAGCAGTCATTTCACAGTTTCCATATGGTGGTCACGTTTGGGAGGACTCTTTTTTAGGAGTCCTGCGACAGCTGCACATCTGAGTTATTACTTCTGTCCTTTTGTCCTGACTTTTAGGGAATATTTGTTTATAATCAAACTCCAAAGAGCAGACTGCAGTACAGACACAAGACTGATTTCTGAGCAATATCTCTGAGTAGAAAACTTCAATTCCCCTGTTAGAAAAGAAGCACTGACTGTGGGATAGATGTAGAAAAGAAATGATGAGAAACTCAATCCACACCCAGAGTTCAGTGAAGGTCACTTCAGGATGATGATGGGGGAAAATGAAGCTGTGTATCTGCGAACTAAATTACTGAATGAATCTGCAAAGCATACAGGCGGACCATGACATAAATGCATATCCTTCTTCCAACCAAATTATAGTTCATCGCGCCTCTCAGAAGGATTGCCTCTCTGAGTGCTGACTCCAAGGAAGCCTGCTCCCTGGTGGGTTGTCCCTGACAAGTATAAATGTTACCCTTTTCCATCTATTGTCCACTGATGACAAAAGGAAACTAATTAAACATAATTTCCAGGCTTTCAGAGTTAAGGTCCCTTCGGTGGCCTGAGAATGACTTGCCAGTTTGGAATGGTGCCAACTGTGTGTTGGATCTGAGCAATGATCCTGCACTCATATAAATTCTAGAGCTAATGGTGAAATAATAGAGTCACAATTTGTGGGAAGCATATTTTTCTGCCCTGAAGAATGAAGTCCCTGCAGATGTGCAGTGAATGCATCAGTGTTCTGCTATTGTAAAGCCTCCTAAAGCCTCCTCCTAAATCCACAAAATCTCCTGAAGCATTTCAAGTTTGTGGTATTTTCTATTATCCTTAAATGTGGTGTTTTCATGGCTTATTTACTTAAAGCCTCACTGTACATTTGTGAATAAATTTCTTGGCATAGCGTTTCAGTGATAGCATTAGTTTCTCTATATGAATAAATGCAGCCACATACAAATATCCCTACTGTCCGTTTCTCTGAGTGGTAAAACTGATTTTTTTTACAGCATTTCTATTCTTACCATACCAGAGAAGTCTGCCGGCTAAACAATTAACTAGGATTGGACAATAACTTATTTAGTCTCATTTGCTCGCTGTCTTTGCTTATTGTATTGTTGGTTTTTGTGGCCTGCACTGGTCTGGTCTGGCCTTTACTCTTGACTCCATCATGTGCCCAAGGACAGTACCTGATACATAGTAGATGCCCAATTAAAATTTTCTCAGTTTTATATCTATATATACACCCACACACCACACATACACAGCTTGCCTTATTGCTTAGCTCTTAGGCTTGTATCAATTACACACAGTGGAAGGACAAGTTCAACAGTTGTTCCAGTGGATACCTGCGGAGAACTTGTCAGCATGGAAGACCTAGAAATAGGTCTTGTTCCAGCTTTACCAGGGCATAGATGGCCCTGGCTGATTTAGTTGCCTGGCATGCAGATGAAGTTTTAGAAACTAAACCTGACACTAGCTGTATGAGCTTAGAGCTGAGATTTGACCTGTGAAATTGTGCACTGTACTGATGAGCATGGGCAAGAATTGTCCTCACCACTTTCCCCAGGGCACTGATGCTTGCATTATTCCTGTAGGTAGGCAGACTATTAAAAAGTCATATTTGTAGGACACTTAGTTGTAACTGTGTTCCTTTACAGACAGGTAGTTTCTCTAGAAGTATTGCATGTGCATAATCCTCTTTATGAATTACAATTAGAGGCTTTCATGCTTGAACAGTTTTATCTGCTTTGGCCCAATTAAATTTGGCAGGATAAATATTTAAGAGGGAGAGGTGTACGGTTTTATAGGTAAATCTGTGAATGTTGCTTCTTACTGAGGTTCATTGTATACAAACTGCTTTTCATGTTAACAGCACTCAAAGTGCTTCCCTGAAACTTCATCAAGTGGGTTAAGCGACACTCCTTGTATTAAGCCTTCCAGCATGTATTTTAGAAGTTTACTGCCTCATTGTTTCTAAATAATGCATTTAACAGAAGGAGGTAACCATGTTGACTTTCTCTAAGAGTATCACATATTTAGATACAGTCAACCCAAAAGCTCCATATTCAGAAGTCTATACTTAGATCCCAGCTGTTTGTTTTGATTTCTAATTCATAGTTACTCACTGAATGGGTTTTTGCAACAGAAGATGAAAGAGGATTTTGTTTGCTTATATATTACCCGTATGTAAGGGTTTCCCTTACTTTTCATTGAGGAAGTTAAATTCCTTTTAATGATGACGAGATTTTTTTTTTATTAAACCCAGCCAATTTTGCCCTTTCTTTCTGCTCATAAAATGAGCATTATTTCCTAGGTATTACAAAGGCCAAATATTATATGTTAATATCATCATGAAATGGGATCATATTTTTGAAACATTGCCACGTGTCTGCACATTCTTCAACTAGGCTCTTGCCTATTGGAGCAGCGGAGTTTCAGTATTTCAGGGGAAGGGTAGATACACCCACCAGGAGAACTCTACCATTTCTCAGCATCAAGGGTCAAATTTAAATTTTATTTGCATTCTTAGGAAAACAACAAGCTTGAAAATCATGCTTTGGAGAGAGGGAGAAAACTTCATAAATTCCTTTAGCATATCAAAGATCAAGCATGGAAAGTTCTTGGTGGATATTTCTAGTGTTCACCAATACTCTACTGAGCTCCTTGAAGTTGGTGAGGCCATGCATCTACTACTGGCTAATGGACCACATGCAGACGTAGTGTCTCTTCTGTACTAACAGTGAAATACCTGTTCAACTTTCCCTTTTAATGGTGAGCCTTGAGTGGTGCATTAACATGGCCGAGCTGCAAGATTGAAACAGCATGCATTGCTGGGTAATCTCATGGAAGACAGTTGTACTGGAGGGTCACCTGACCCACAATAGATTTTATGTGTTCAAGAAATAAACTATATGTGTTAATCTACCAAAACTTGGGGCTTGCTTATTATTACAACATAACTCAATTCTATTTTGCTTAGAACAGTCTCAGATCATTGTATTTTCTTTCATGAGGCGGAGAAAATATCTCTTCTGCTGTATGATGGCAAGGATATGAGTTTTACTGTTTCAGAATAGGAGAAAGGAAAGGCACTGAGCCCACCTCTTCAGAATGGAGGGATTATAGGACAAAAAAGGGAGACAAAGGGAGATCAAGAAAGGCAAGCATGGATGAGGGCTTTTGTTTTATCATTTCTCAGTGTTGGTGTGGTAGAGTAGGAGTATAGATATCTGGATTCTTCCAAAGCCTTCTTCTTTGTCAATTTCATTTCCCATTTCTCATCGTGTATGTTTACTTTTATCATTCAATAATTTAAGTTTTCTCTTCCTTGGCCCTGGAGTTTTTATTGTTGCCCTTACACAATCCTATTTAATTCTCCTTTTAGTCTTGAAGGTTACAAACACTCATTGGTACTTATGTTAGACTCATGATCCAGTGGAATAGAAGCATTGCCTTCTAAAACTGGCTTCAAAGGATGATTTAGTTGGATAAAGTACAGTCAGTATACGTCCAAACTCCCTGATTACTGAAATCAGTCACTCTAGTTTCTCTGCACGCTTTAGTATCTCTGACCAAGTTAATAATTTCCATTTTGCTTTCCTCTGAATACGTTTGCAAAATTTTCTACTAACCAGCACATTCCATTGCATTCTTAATATTCCCAATGTTTCTTGGGTTAAGATTCGCTCCTCTATTATTATGATGCTCTCCTAGGATGGCTTACAAGTGCTGTTTTTCTAGATAGCATTTCATTTGGCCTTCACTACTTTGCTGATGTGCTTATAGCACATGCTTGCAGGTTGCTCACTGTTGTTGGTATCTAAACCAAGTTCTGATTAAGCCTGTTAATCTCATCTACATCTTACAAAAGCCAAAGCTTTGCTTCCTCCAATTATAGGTTCAGTTTTTTAACCAGTTGTCATACATCTTCTTTACTTGCCACCAACCAAGCTTGCAGTCAGTTGGTGATAATTACTCTATCCTGAATTGCCACAACAAACCTTTTGATCTCATTTAATAATACATTTTATTTTAACTATAAATAGCACATGGCTTTAATATAATCTTGTCCAAATCAGTGCAGAGAAATATTGTTATCAGTATATAAAGTCAGGAGGCTTAAGAATTTGCTTCTTTCTGGTTTCACTGTCACAAGGTAATTCATTTCTAATACTTAAAAGCGAGATGAAACACCTAGAGCTGTAAACTAAGACATGGTGACGTGGATGTTGCTGAGATTTGGAATATGTTGAAGTCCAGGTGACTAGGCTATCTCTTCAGGGAGACAAGACTAGAATGTTCTTTGTAACCTAGAAAGTCGAATTCTAACCAGTTGCACTGTATTCAATCTGAATAGATGGGGGAAAGTGGACCTAGAAAAGAGGAGTAAAAAAAAATATGTCCAAAAGGGGTGACACACTGGACCTGAGGGACACACATTTTATAATCAACAAATAGAGTTTGGTGCACTATGCTTGCCTGTCCCACTACAATAGATTTATCCATAGCCAGAACTATCCAACTCCTTTGGCTCTAAGTTCATGCTGACCACACAACTTATAAATTACTATTTTGGTTTCCCAGAGAACTTGACACAAGGTAGGAGATGCACTGGACCATGGTGATGAGTGTCTGAGTTATGGATAAAGTGACCATATGCCCTGCTTTGTCCTAAACAGTGACAATTTGTACCTCTTGTCCCGGCTTAATTGTTAATAGTTCCTTTTTTTTTTAATCTTAAAAGTGTTGCAGTTTGGACAATAAATAATGTGATCATTCTAGTTTATGGGTAATTCTTTAGCAATGACTTTACTTGGATGCAATTTATACACCAGCCTCTTCTGTGTTTGGTTATATGTAGTCTGTCTCTGAGATCCCGATCAGCACAGAATAGATTGACAAATTAATTTGCTAGATCTGCAAATATGAGGAACAGACTGCAAACTTTGGGATTCCACCAAGATGATGCCACCCTGTGAAATCCTGAATGATTTCTTCTTGGACATCTCTAATTCACTTCTTACTTTCCTGTATGTGAAATTATGGTGGACTTGCTTTTAGACTTTTCGGCTAGGTTACACTTAACTCTCTAGGAAATTATCAGCTTTTAAATTGTCCTAAGAGATTTTAAGATGTAAAGAATTTCTTAAAGTTAATTGCAACTCTTTTGAAGGGTCTCAAGAATGTTTGGAATCACTAGGAACAGAAGACTGAGTTAGTGTAGGATGCTTGGGAAACGAACACCATGAGAATTTTAACTAAGAGAAATGTCATGTAGTCGATCACAGAAATGAGAATAGAATGTACAGCTGGTAAAAACTACCGAACGGTTGAGAAAGATATTAATTCCCCCTAAAATAGTTGTCCCATCATTGAATATTTTGGTTGCCTAAGCTATAGAATGTTGTCATGATGATACTTAGAAAACTACCCTGGTAGAATTCATAAGGACTCATGTATCCAGCAATTCCCAAGGGTAAACAGGACAAAGACCTAAGCAGGAGCTGTGCCCTGACCAGCCTGTGGTATATCTGATGTTTACCACTACCAACGGTTATGATATTCTTTGCCTTGTGGATAGATATCAATGATAAATTAATATTTCTGGTTATTAGTGTATAGATGGTTTCTTGAGGGGCTTGTCACAATCAGTCATAATACAGAATAAAATAAAACTGCTATAAACCTACCACTTGAGTTATGTAATATTTAAACTAGAAACTCACTGTTGTAAAAGACATTTTAGAAGTTCTGTTTGCGACTGTCTATTCTTGAGGTATAGGGTAGGGAGATAGTGAAGGTGTATTAGGAACTATGGTCTTAGATGTTTTCTAATTCATAAAAATAGTATCCAATATTTGCTTATATGTGAGAGAGAGTTATTCTTTTCATTCTTGGAACTTTTTGGTCTTGTATGTCTGGTTTACTCGTAATTATTTAGACTCTAAATATTTAAAGTAAATCCATTAAATACAAAGGAATTTTTCCCCATAGTATTTTCATATGTAAACTGAATCTTTCTTCCTTTAATTACAGTGTGATGATTCCTCTTAACTGCTGGAAACATGACCAATGATTTTAAATAATGGGAGGATGGGAAATGGCTTGTTTATTTCAACTGGTCAGCCATTTAGGCAGAGATGAAGTAAGTCTAAATTTCCTTTTCACTCAAGTGAACCTGCTGACTTTGTTGGGTTTTTTTTTTGGCTGTGGTGGGTCCTCGTTGCTGCACACGGGCTTTCTCTAGTTGCGGTGAGCAGGGGCTGCTCTTTGTTGCAGTGTACGGGCTTCTCATTGCAGTGGCTTCTCCTTGTGGAACACAGGCTCTAGGCATGTGGGCTTCAGTAGTTGTGGCACGCGGGCTCACTAGTTGTGGCTCACGGGCTCTAGAGCGCAGGCTCAATAGTTGTGGTGCACGGGCTTAGTTGCCCCACGGCATGTGGGATCTTCCCGGGCCAGGGCTCAAACCCATGTCCCCTGCATTGGCAGGCAGATTCTTAACCACTGCATCACCAGGGAAGCCCTATGTAATATCTTTGTAGGTGACATACCATACCTTGACTTATCTTGGTGATCATTTTGAAATGTATGGAAATATCAAATCACTATGTTGTACAACAGGAACTAACATAGTGTTTAGGTCAATTATATTTCAAAAACAAACAAACAAACTCATAGAAAAAGAGATCAGATTTGTGGTTACCAGAGGTGGCGGGTGGGAGAAGGGAAAATTGGATGAAGGCAGTCAAGAGATATAAACTTCCAGTTATTAAGATAAATAAGTACTAGGGATATAATGTACAACATGATAAATATAATTAACTCTGCTCTGTGTTATATATGAAAGTTTTTAAGAGAGTAAATCTTAAGTGTTCTCATCCCAAGGAAAATTTATTTTTCTATTTCTTTAATTTTGTATCCATGTGAGACGATGGATGTTCACTAATCGTATTGTGATAATTGTTTCATGATGGCTGTAAGTCAAATTGTTATACTGCACACCTTAAACTTAAACAGTGCTGTATGTCAATTATATCTCAATAAAAGTGGAAGAAAAAATAAATTGTCTATATCAAAGATATATTAAAACTACAAACAGGAAAAAATTAAAACCTAAAAAAACCCAATGTTTAAAATAACTTTAAATGTAATAAAGTGCATAATTATTCTTAATTTTACTTAAAAATTATGGTTTTCATACATAGATTGGTACAATTCACATTTTCTGTTCATAATATTAGTTCAAAGACCTGGACTAGACTGGGAATCAGGAGGCCTGAATTCGAACCCACATTCACCAATGTGCTAACTCTGGCAAGTTCCTCACCTGCTCAAATGTCATCATTGTATCATTTAAAGGGGATGGGCTAGGTGACCCCCAAGGTCTAACAACCTCTGATTCTATGACAATCTCAAAATCAAATAAGTGTAGTTGAAGATGTTTATTATGACTTTCATGTCCATAGATTCCATTTTTTAGGAACCTTTCAAATTCAAGTAATTTTCCCCATTTTTTCAAGAATGTACTGGTCATACTATATATCTGTATTTGTCACCTTGATATAATCGTCTTTAACAAAAAGAGTTTGAGAAATGGCTTCTTCAGAGTAAGATACTACTGGCAGATATCGCAGATAGCAAAGTATAGTGGGAATAGCATAATTTAGGAGCCAAGGAGGTATATATTCTCTGGAACACCTTGTAAAAGCTATTTAAGGGGACTGAACCTCATTATCCACATCTATGAAGTGGAGCTAATACTACCTACCATTATATTTCTCTATTAATAGTGATAGCCACCATTTACTAAGCCCACACTACATGTCTGGCAATGTATCAAGCACTTTACACAATATCTAATTTAATTCTCACAATAAATCATAGCTGCAGAGGAAAACTGAGTTACTCTGTGACTCATTGTAGGAGAACACTGATCTGTTGTGCAAGGGAGAACATGTCTCTTGTGGATGATGTAAGACCTCACTTTTGTTATCATGGTGATGTCTGAATACAGAGTATATCGCAGTAGATCAGTGCTAGTAGCATAATAATGTTCTTTTAGTGCCAAATCATATTCCTTCAAGGCTAAATCTTTACTCTTATTTTATTTTGGAAACTCCCAATTAAGGAGTCACTATGAATAGTGGGAAATTTAATGCCAGGTCATATGTTGGTTCTCTATACCTTTGCTGATGAATATGTATTATAATTCCACTCTTCTTTTTATTTCCACTGATTCTGATTATTTCCACTGATTCTGATTACAACCAGTTGATCCTTGTCAGCCACCCTGTATAATGTCAGCCCCTTCAAGGATCTTGCTTACTGGAAGATTCATCAATGTACAGAAGAAATGTTTTCCCATATTTCCAAAATTATATGCAATTTTCAATTTTACCAAAATTAATTTGTGAATGCAATGCCATTCCAATCCAAATGCCAACAGGAAGTTAAAAAATAGAATGAGGAAAGCTAATTCTCAAGTTATCTAGACGACAAATGCTTAAGACCAGCCAAAGAATTTTTGGAAACAATGGTGAGGAGAAAAAACAAACAGGAAATAGTATATGGGTTGTGATTTGGACTGAAATTTTATAAGGGAGTCTTCATGAGTTAGAAGCATGTCAGCAATCATGCTCACTCTAACTATAATTATACCAGTGTTCACTGGAGAAGCTACAATTAGGTTATTGTTTACAACATCGTCCTTTTGCATTGGTAGACAGGGATAGCTTCTATTTTCTTAAAAAATATGGTATTAAAATTGAGACATATGCTATTGGCTGCTCACTCAAAAGCTATTTCTCCTTCTTCTTTGGGAAGCAAACATGACCGACTCCAGGAGGAGCAGCAAGCTTGAGGTAGAAAGCCACCATCCTTAGTTTTTTAAGGGACCTCCATACTGTTCTCCATAGTGGCTGTATCAATTTACATTCCCACCAACAGTGCAAGAGGGTTCCCTTTTCTCCATACCCTCTCCAGCATTTATTGTTTGTAGATTTTTGATGATGGCCATTCTGAACTACCATACGACCCAGCAATCCCACTACTGGGCATATACCCTGAGAAAACCATAATTCATAAAGAGTCATGTACCACAATGTTCATTGCAGCTCTATTTACAATAGCCAGGACATGGAAGCAACCTAAGTGTCCATCATCGGATGAATGGATAAAGAAGATGTGGCACATATACACAATGGAATGTTACTCAGCCATAAAAAGAAACGAAATTGAGTTATTTGTAGTGAGGTGGATGAACCTAGAGTCTGTCATACAGAGTGAAGTAAGTCAGAAAGAGAAAAACAAATACCGTATGCTAACACATATATATGGAATCTAAAAAAAAAAAAAAAGGTCATGAAGAACCTAGGGGTAAGACAGGAATAAAGACGCAGACCTACTAGAGAATGGACTTGAGGATATGGGGAGGGGGAAGGGTAAGCTGGGACAAAGTGAGAGAGTGGCATGGACATATATACACTACCAAACGTAAAATAGATAGCTAGTGGGAAGCAGCCGCATAGCACAGGGAGATCAGCTCGGTGCTTTGTGACCACCTAGAGGGGTGGGATAGGGAGGGTGGGAGGGAGGGAGACGCAAGAGGGAAGAGATATGGGAACATATGTATATGTATAACTGATTTACTTTGTTATAAAGCAGAAACTAACACACCACTGTAAAGCAATTATACTCCAATAAAGATGTTAAAAAATATATATTTGAAAAAAAATTCCAAAAAAAAAAAAAAAAAGAAAGCCACCATCCTGTAAACAACAGAATAGAAATGCAAAGAACTTGGGTCCTCAGTACATCATTAAAATGCTGGGTCACCTATAAGACCACCCACTTCAGGGCTTTTTATTAAATAAATAAAACTATGTTTATGCTTTAAGCCATTTTAGTCAAGTTATCTATTACCTGCGGCTAAAAACATTTCTAATTGATACAAGTGATGGGGGCAGGGGGGGGGGTAAAAATAAGCATTCTAAAATACATTTTACTTATTGAAAAGAATAAGCAAATATATAAAAATCTGTTGAGCCACATGATATAAACAATGTCTTTATTGAAAAACCATTGAAATCCAAAAGCACGTATGGCAATAAAATGGAGAGAGCCAAGAAGTTGATCCCAGGGATTAGAAGCAGAAAATTACTCAACTATAAATTGATTTCCCTGTTTCCTTCATTAAAGTGAATCTAATTTTGTGAAATGACCAAAAGATTCTTCTGAATATTTGCATGGCTCTATTCAATCATTTGTTATATATATATTTAAAATACATACACACACACACACACACACACAGATCTTTGGTGTTCAGTGAGTTTTGACAGTTGTAGATATCTGTATACTTAGGACCCCAAACTTGACAATAGCATGAGGGCAGCAGTAAAGTCAAATATTTTCCATTCTTTCCAAGTTTTCCTGAAACAATATTTTTTGAGGTAGGGAAAAGTTCCTAGATACACAAGGATTGCCGTGAGTGTCCCTCGAAGTGAAATATATTTGGGAAAGTAATTTAACTTCTGTAAACCTCAGTTTCTCATCTAGAAAATATCTTTAAGGTCCTTTTGAGTTTTAACATTCTATTCCATTAATCTTAGTTTAAAAATTAACAGATGCTTTGGTGCAGGGAATTGTTATACTGGTACTGGCTTTGGATGTCATAGATCACATGTGGGTGTGATGTTGCCATTGAACTTTACCACACAATAATTGTTACTTTTATTTTGGTTTTACAGATTCAAAATGAGGGTTCTTTATACAATTTTACTTTCTTAAACAAGTCCACAGAGTACTCTTTGTTAAAAGAATTCTGAAAACTGTTAAACCTAACTATTGTCAGGTATTTTAATTTAATCTTATATTTTGCCCCAGGGGAGAACAGTTGTAGCGAAAAAGTGAACTGTTTTTGCCTCCACTGGGTCCACACACTAGATGCCCTTGGGGCTATAAAGCTTGACCTTCAGTCACTAAGGATTTCAGTCACTAAAAGTTCCCAATAGCATGAGCTTCTGCCTCCACTTCAGTAAGGGCATGAAGTATGACTCCCCTAATATTCCTGGATCACTTTCTGTGCTTAACAATGGCCCTCAAGGGAAATGCTTGTGATAGAGTGCCCATCCAGAGAGAAAGGATGTAATTAGAGCCCTGGAGAGAGAGGTATGGGATCTGAAGTCCACTTCTTTTTTTACTACCTGTAGTAACTCAGCTAAAGATGTTAGGATTCACTGTTATAGTCAAAGGCAGAAAAAAAAGGAGATTTCAAAGGATGGTGAGAAGCGCTGAAACTTACTATAAGCCAGTGTGGCAGGATTGTCTATGGCGATTTCAGTGTCTGCCTTGTCCTTGCTGTAGTAGGCGATAGGAAAGATACTAAAGTACTTTTTTTAGTTCTAGGTCTTCTTATGGGAGGAACAACCAAAACTGTTTTAAGACCTAGGACCTTCTAAGCTCCATGTCTGGGACAAGAAACAGCTAGTTTGTGTTTTAGATGGCCTTAAAGGAACCTATTGGCCAGGCCCTTGTAGGGAATGTTAGACCTATGGAGGAATTAAACTTGAGCTTCCTTATAGGGGAAGAGATGTAGAGAGGCTGAAGCTCAGGCAGGAAGTGGCAAGTGGCTCCTTACCCACATTTTCTGGACTTCATAAATCCCAGACAAAATAACTGAGATTGGATTTCCTGTCAGCCTTAACCAGATGCTTTGAGTTTACAAAAAGAGTCATATTGTGTCATAGCACCAATTTTTATTGGCTACACAGATAATACTGAAGTTTCTAGGGTTGGGATCTATTCTCTATAGGGGATGCTTCAGTTCTTGTCATGCATTCTCCTTGTCATGCATTCTCCAGCAGGCCATGGTCACTCTAATTTCTGATCCAAACAGTGGGTACTGTTTGGGTTCATGTTCATGGTGCCCATACAAGGCAATAATTTCAAACTGCACAGTTTGTCCTGTTAAGGAAAAAAAATTATTCTGACACTTGTTAAAATAATAAGGAAGACTTTACTCAGGACTGTTATGATAGTTGTCAAGATTATTGCAATAGGGGAGAAATCAGGCTCAACTCTGAATTCAGCAAAGACAGCTGGGGATTTATAGCCAATGAGCAGAATGAGGGGAATCAGTGGATGGAAAATTAATAAAGAAGAGATATCAAGGATAGGGGGATTCTTGATAAACTGACTCAACAGGATTCTTGCTGAAGGCAGGTCAAGGATTTATATATAAAAGGTGGGAAATGAGTAACCTGATGAGATATCACAGGTGACCAGATATCAATGGTGGGGGTCTCCCTAGACTGACTTAGTAAGATCTTGCTAAAACTGGACTAGGCAGGCTGAAGATAGGGTCCAAGGACTAGGCCTGGTCAGAAAGAGGACTCAGAGGAGGCAGACTAGAATTTGGTCAAGGAGATAGTCTTTGTCAGTCCCAAGTAAATAATGATTACGACGATGATAGCTTACATTTATCTAACACTTGCAATGTGCCAGGCAGCTTGCAAAGCTCTTTCTTTCTCCATATATACATATATATATAGATATATGTGTGTGTGTGTGTGTGTGTGTGCGTGTGTATACCTTGTAATTTTACTTCACAGACACTATATGCATTAGATACTAGTCTTATTCGATTTTACTGATAGAAAATTAAGGCTCAGAGGTTGTGGTAGACATCATGTTGTATCACCCAGATCTCCATTCAGTGAAGAACTGGTTGCCCCAGTTGCAGACAGATTTCAGCTTTCAGCCTCTTGGATCACCTTGGCTGCAGAGAGCTCCCTCACCCACGGTCACACCCCTTTAGTGTGTGCTGGAACCTGCATGTACTGCTCAAGCCCACTGTGTATATCTCTTCCCAATATCATGTACAGTGACATCAGGTTGATAGCTTGAAATAGTCACGGATGGGAGTATTTACATCATGGAAATCAGTAAACACTACACAGATTAGTCATTCCCCCCACCCTCCCGCCACCACCCCCAGAGAGCCAGTTGTTAAATATTTACCCACATCTAATGACTATGTGGGAACATAAAGGCCTGACATCTGGATCCAACTTGAGCCAACTCTATAAGACCTTTCTAGCTACAGAGCCCTTCAAGAGATTGGTGGAGGCTATTTTTGGGTTTGCATTGCAACTAGATTTCTCTTTTTACCCATTCCTGCTTCCTTCACATCCTTTCCACAGACGTTAATTCCAAGCTCCTCCTAAATAAACATCCTATACCCTAAACTCCATCACTTCCTGGGGAAACTAACCTTCCAAGGAGGTTAAATAACTTGATGAAGGTCACTCAGATAGTAAGGGGCGGAGCCAGAATGCAATCATCTACCTAGCCCCAAAGCCCAAGTGCTTAACAACCATGCAGTGTGCCTCTAGATGTCAATGATAATTCTTGGATAGAAATAACTTTCTATTTCTCAACTACTTTTGATTCTACATGGCAATTTTAAGAAGAAAAACCATTCAGGGTGGATAACTCCAAGAGATTAGTCTGTGCCTCGTATTTTACAGTTATTAAAATTGAGGAGGTAACTTGAGATATTCATACAAAGACAGAAGAAGATTTCTTACCAGGAGTTATTCACCGTGGGATCAACATGGAAAGTGGACCTGGAAAAATTGGTGATGTAAGCAAAACTTGTCTTGGTTTTCTCCTCTTTTCCATTCAATGCAATCAATTCAATTTAATACATTTATCATTACCTACAGTGTGTAAAACATTGTGATAGATACTGTGGGGAATACAAGATAAGACGTGTTTCCTAAAACTCACCATATAATAGGCAGGTGAATAAGCAGGTAAAAGGCAGAAAACTAAAACAAAGCAGAATGGTACACTGATGCAAATGAGGTGCTAAGGAACTATAAGAACTTATGATACTAATTTTACTGATGATCTTAGAATAGGTGGAATTGGAATTTGGCCTTGATGAGTGAGATTTTGACAGGCAGCAATGGAATGTGGGGAGGCAAACTTGGGGAAGGGAACAGCTGGAACAATTATTTTGAGGCAAGAAATATCAGAGAGTGTGAAAGGAAAAGAACTTGGTCTGGCGTATCTTGAATGTCTATGCTATTTACCTGTAATAACCTGATATCCTTATTTTATTAAAGTTCTTTATAAATCTTAGTCTCCTAGAAGGATTCAAATTTTTTATTTTTACTCATACTTATTTAGGCACTAATCCTTATTGGAGTTAGAAAGTATTTCCAGAGGAATCCTGGTTGGAGATGAAAAACTGGGGGAAAGGGTTTGGTTGGAAATAAAGCTGCGAAAATTAAGAACTGAAATTGTGGGGAGGCCTATAAATGCAAATTTGGGTGTTTAAACCATAACATTGGAGAAAGGGAATGACACGATCATACTTGCTTTTCAACAAGAAAAAGGTAAAGTGTGGAGATGAGTTGGAATAAAAGTGCTACCTAACAAAGTTCGTGTGCCTGACGCCCAACAAACTGAAACGTCGGAGTTTGGAGCAGAGAAAGGTTGATGGCAGGGCCAAGCAAGGAGAATGGGTGGCTTGTGCTCAAAACCCCCAAACTTTCTGATGGTTTCGGGGGAGAAGTTTTTATAGGCAAAATGTGGGGGGAGGGCTGCAGGGTGTGTGACTTTCTTCTGATTGGGGTGGGGTGAGTCAACAGGGCGGTGCTCTAGGAATCTCCTGCTCAGCCTGAAGTTACCATCCTCCACCTGGGTGGGGGCCTTAGTTCCTGCAGAAGAATTCAAACATATTGTTATGTATATTCCTTGAGCAGGAACCAGGACCCTGCTTTCATCGCTGCACTATTGTTTCTTGACTGCTCCTCCTTTGTTTCTGCATTCTTTCCCTTCCCTGATTAGCAACTGTTTGAATCTGCCTTTTCGAACTCAGGGAAGGTCTAGGAGGCTGAATGAAGCCTATTTTCTACAAACTAGAAATGGGGACATGGAAAGGATTTGTACCCAGAGGGCCCCACAGGGTTCTTCTCAGTTTCAATCCCCCCTTTTCTTTGATACTCCTCAATCTTGAAGAGAACAAGTGTTGGTCAAAGAAAGGAATAACGTTTTGGATAGAGAGTTTCTGAGCAGAGGCACTCGGTTTTAGGGGGACTCAGTTTCCATAGGAATGGAAGAGTATGGGATCAGGAGGCTATAGGGATAGGCCAACTGAGTGATAAGGACATTCTGGATATAAGGTCAGCAATGGAAAAAAAATGATATAGTAAGAATACTTAGAAGGTAGAATTAACAGAGAGTTGATTATACGGTGAGTAAAATACAAGGAAAAGTCTAAAACAAAGATGTATTCAAGGGAAAAATACCCACTGCCAGTTTGTAGTTTTGCCACAGAAAGAGGTTTACTCCCAGTTTAGTCTAGTTTTACCCACGTCTCTCAGCAGGGCATTTTCTACACTCCCTAGTGGAAAGCATTCTGTATTGCAAAAGCCTCCATTGCATATTCATTCTCATGTCCAGAGAACTTGTCTCATGTCCAATGTAGAAAACACCAGCTGGCAAGAATGGACAAGAGTTTCAGATAACCTTGCCCATTTCTCTGCATCTGTCTGCTGACAGAAGTGGCCTAGGAGAAATTCAGGATTAATCCCTAACTTTTTTTTGTTTCATTTGGTTCTCAAATATACAATGGCTAAGAATTCAGTGTCATAGGAGCATCTACACATATTTCTAATATTTTCATCTATATTTTCTATTGAAGTAAGACTTACCAGAGGCAAACAATTATTCAGTTCCCTTTGAGGGACTTGATAGTCTCTTAGAAGAATCTGTTAAATTCCCCTTACAGTAATCACTAGAATCACAAAGAGCTTCCCTGTGTCCTAAGGCATTTGGTAGTCATTTGTGGTAATGACCCTCATCCAGTTTTGTTTTAGTTTTTCCCAAACTAAAGGACTTTTATCTCTTTATATAGATAATTCCTAAGAAGTTAAACATATCCATACTCAAATAGACATGTTCCTTTGGCAAGATACGTAAATTACAACCTTCTCTAACCCACTGACCTTCTCTGGAGTTAAGTGTTAAATATTCTGAAAGAAAGTTTATCCATGAAACATCACTCATCAATCCTCTAAGGTAAGGTAGCTTTCCTGAAGAATGAGAAAGAGAAAATCACCAACAAAGGCTATTATTGATTAACTAGCTCAAGTCAAATCCCCCAACCTTCCGTAGTTCTGAAAACATGAAAAGGAAATGCTCTTGTCTTAATTTGTGGGTAAGAATCATCAAAAACATTAAATTGGTCCCTGAGTCCTTTTAACCTAATCCCAATAGCCTTTGTCAACATCCTTGCTTTAGTGTATGGCAAGATATTCCAACCTTAGCTTGCACATTTCCTGCCCCAGAGCTAGAACTAGCCATTGTTCCAAAGAACCTTTGTTCCTTTTAATGAGAAATGATATTTAGAGACCACAATTCAGGTACCAGAAATACTCATTACTATTAGATTGCACATTGCTTCTGGCCATTTTGGACAGTACGGAACCATATGGTTTTGAGCCATATGAAATTGCCTTTTCTATAAACAAAAAAATGGCAGAATATCAGCAGTTTCATGTGGCTTGACCTAGTATTTTTAAGATAAAATACATCATAAGTTCGTCTAATTCAAACTGTATTTTATATGCTTTTTTCAGGGAAGGGAAACGGGTAGACATACAGATGAAACAGAACTGTCCATATAGTTGTTGATAGTTGTTGAAGTCAGGCAATAGGTACATGAAAGATTATAAGCTTCTCCTTTGAGAATGTTGGAAATCTTTCATAATATAAAGTTTTTAAAAAGTCTATATAGGAACAGTAATGCTAGTGAGTGATGTTGAAGTTGCCAATAAAGGGTTTGAATAAAAGTGTTTCATGAAATGAGAGCAGGAAAAATTGTAAAGCACTAAATGTGTATATAATGTTATTTAAAATGTGTGTATATGTATTTAAATTAACATATTAAATATTTTAGAACTTTGAACATTACATCTACGTAATAGATAGATAGATATTGAGTTGGCCAAAAAGTTCGTTCAGGTTTTTCTGTAAGATGTTACAGAAAAACCCAAATGAACTATTTGGCCAACCCAGTGCATACATGCATATAAATATATAGAGAGAAATAGGTATAGATAATGATCACAGATTTTTCAGGCAGAACCTTTTATTTGAGGCTCCAAGGTCTTCTATTAGGTCATCACTGCTTATTGCATTCAGAAGATTATTTGTGACCTTAAGTGAAACAAGACTCAACAGGTATTTACGGGGCATCTTTGAGCTGTGCACTAAACTCATTGGGTATGATATTAATTCATTTACTTATATTCATTTGAAATGTTTATAAAATAAGACAACATTACATAAGATAGGCATCAGGTGTTTTTGGCATCAGGAGCGGAAAGGTGCTTCAGTCTGTCTGGCGAGCCAACAAAAATGGGCATAGGAAAACCCCAGCATAAGTGGAGGCTGTAAATGTTGGAGCTTACAAGAAAGCACCAAGAGAGGAACAAGGAAGGGAGGACCTTCAGGATGGCAGAGGAGTAAGACGTTGAGATGACCTTCCTCCCCACAAATACATCAAAAATACATCTACACGGGGAACAACTCCTACAGAACACCTACTGAAGACTGGAAGAAGATCTCACACTTCTCAAAAGGCAACAAACTCCCCAGGTACCTGGCCATGTGGCTGACAGGGTCTTGGTGCTCCGGCCGGGTGTCAGGCCTGAGCCTCAGAGGTGGGAGAGCTGAGTTCAGGACAATGGACCACCAGAGACCTCCCGGCCCCATGTAATATCAATCGGAGAGAGCTCTCCCAGAAATCTCCATCTCAACGCTAAGACCCAGCTCCACTCAACGACCAGCAAGCTCCAGTGCTGGACACCCCATGCCAAACAAATAGCAAGATAGGAACACAACCCCACCCATCAGCAGAGAGGTTGCCTAAAATCATAACAAAGTCACAGACAACCCAAAACACACCACCAGACACGGTCCTGCCCACCAGAAAGAGAAGATCCAGCCTCATCCACCAGAACACAGGCACTAGTCCCCTCCACCAGGAAGCCTACACAACCCACTGAACCAACCTTAGCCACTGGGGGCAGACACCAAAAACAATGGGGACTATGAACCTGCAGCCTGCAAAAAGGAGACCCCAAACACACTAAGTTAAGCAAAATGAGAAGACAGAGAAACCACAGCAGAAGAAGGAGCAAGGTAAAAACCCACCTGGCCAAACAAATGAAGAGAAAATAGGCAGTCTATCTGAAAAAGAATTCAGAGTAATGATAGTAAAGATGATCCAAACTCTTGGAAATAGAATGGAGAAAATACAAGAAACGTTTAACCAGCACCTAGAAGAACTAAAGAGCAAACAAGCAATTATGAACAGCACAGTAAATGAAATTAAAAATTCTCTAGAAGGAATCAGTAGCAGAATAACTGAGGCAGAAGAACGGATAAGTGATGTGGAAGATAAAATAGTGGAAATAACTACCGCAGAGCAGAATAAAGGAAAAAGAATGAAAAGAATTGAGGACAGCCTCAGAGACATCTGGGACAACATTAAATGCACCAACATTCGAATTATAGGGGTCCCAGAAGAAGAAGAGAAAAAGAAAGTGACTGAGAAAATATTTGAAGAGATTATAGTTGAAAACTTCCTTAATATGGGAAAGGAAATAGTCAATCACGTCCAGGAAGTGCAGAGTCCCATATAGGATAAATCCAAGGAGAAACATGCCAAGACACATATTAATCAAACTATCAAAAATTAAATACAAAGAAAAAATATTAAAAGCAGCAAGGGAAAAGCAACAAATAACACACAAGGGAATCCCCATAAGGTTAACAGCTGATCTTTCAGCAGAAACTCTGCAAGCCAGAAGGGAGTGGCAGGACATATTTAAACTGATGAAAGGGAAAAACCTACAACCAAGATTACTCTACCCAGCAAGGATCTCATTCAGATTTGATGGAGAAATTAAAATCTTTACAGACAAGCAAAAGCTAAGAGAATTCAGCACCACTTAACCAGCTTAACAACAAATGCTAAAGGAACTTCTCTAGGCAGGAAACACAAGAGAAGGAAAAGACCTACAATAACAAACCCAAAACAATTAAGAAAATGGTAATAGGAACAAACATATTGATAATTACCTTAAATGTAAATGGATTAAATGCTGCAACCAAAAGACATAGACTGGCTGAATGGATACAAAAACAAGCCCTGAAGAGTTATACAAGAGACCCACTTCAGACCTAGGGACACAAACAGAATGAAAGTGTGGGGATGGAAAAAGATATTCCTTGCAAATAGAAATCAAAAGAAAGCTGGAGTAGCAATTCTCATATCAGACAAAATAGACTTTAAAATAAAGACTATTACAAGAGACAAAGGAGGACACTACATTATGATCAAGGGATCAATCCAAGAAGAAGCTATAACAATTGTAAATATTTATGCACCCAACATAGGAGCACCTCAACATATAAGGCAAATGTTAACAGCCATAAAGAGGGAAATCAACCATAACACAATCATTGCAGGGGACTTTAACACCCCATTTTCACCAATGGACAGATCATCCAAAATGAAAATAAATAAGGAAACACAAGCTTTAAATGATACATTAAACAAGATGGACTTAATTGATACTTATAGGACATTCCATCCAAAAACAACAGAATACACTTTCTTTTCAAGTGCTCATGGAACATTCTCCAGGATAGATCATATCTTGGGTCACAAATCAAGCCTTGGCAAATTTAAGAAAATTGAAATCGTATCAAGTATGTTTTCTGACCACATGGCTATGAGACTAGATATCAATTACAGGAAAAAAAATGTAAAAAATACAAACACATGGAGGCTAAACAATATGCTACTAAATAACCAAGACATCACTGAAGAAATCAAAGAGGAAATCAAAAAATACCTAGAAACAAATGACAATGAAATCACGACAACCCACAACCTATGGGAAGCAGAAAAAGCAGTTCTAAGAGGCAAGTTTATAGCAATACAATCCTACGTCAAGAAACAAGAAACATCTCAAATGAACCACCTAACCTTACACCTAAAGCAATTAGAGAAAGAAGAACAGAAAAAAACCCAAAGTTAGCAGAAGGAAAGAAATCGTAACAATAAGATCAGAAATAAATGAAAAAGAAATGAAGGCAACGATAGCAAAGATCCATAAAACTAAAAGCTGGTTCTTTGAGAAGATAAACAAAATTGATAAACCATTAGCCAGACTCATCAAGAAAAAAAGGGAGAAGGCTCAAATCAACAGAATTAGAAATGAAAAAGGAGAAGTAACAACTGACACTGCAGAAATACAAAGGATCATGAGAGATTACTACAAGCAACTCTATGCCAATAAAATGGACAACCTGGAAAAATTCTTAGAAAAGCACAACCTTCCGAAACTGAACCAGGAAGAAATAGAAAATATAAACAGACCAATCACAAGCACTGAAATTGAGACTGTGATTAAAAATCTTCCAACAAACAAAAGCCCAGGACCAGATGGCTTCACAGGTGAATTCTATCAAACATTTAGAGAAGAGCTAACACCTATCCTTCTCAAACTCTTCCAAAATATAGCAGAGGGAGGAACACTCCCAAACTCATTCTATGAGGCCACCATCACCCTGATACCAAAACCAGACAAAGATGTCACAAAAAAAAGAAAACTATAGGCCAATATCACTGATGAACATAGATGCAAAAATCCTCAAGAAAATACTAACAAACAGATTCCAGCAGCACATTAAAAGGATCATACACCATGATCAAGTGGGGTTTATCCCAGGAATGCAAGGATTCTTCAATATACGCAAATCAATCAATGTGATACACCATATTAACAACTTGAAGGAGAAAAACCATATGATCATCTCAACAGATGTAGAGAAAGCTTTTGACAAAATTCAACATCCATTTATGATAAAAACCCTCCAGAATGTAGGCACAGATGGAACTTACCTCAAGATAATAAAGGCCATATATGACAAACCCACAGCCAACATCGTCCTCAATGGTGAAAAACTGAAACCATTTCCACTAAGATAGGAACAAGACAAGGTTGCCCACTCTCACTACTATTATTCAACATAGCTTTGGAAGTTTTAGCCACAGCAATCAGAGAAGAAAAAGAAATAAAAAGAATCCAAATCAGAAAAGAAGAAGTAAAGCTGTCACTGTTTGCAGATGACATGATACTATACATAGAGAATCCTAAAGATGCTACCAGAAAACTACTAGAGCTAATCAATGAATTTGGTAAAGTAGCAGGATACAAAATAAATGCACAGAAATCTCTTGCATTCCTATACACTAATGATGAAAAATTTGAAAGAGAAATTAAGGAAACACTCCCATTTACCATTGCAACAAAAAGAGTAAAATACCTAGGGTAAACCTACCTAAGGAGACAAAGGACCTATATACAGAAAACTATAAGACACTGATGAAAGAAATTAAAGATGATAGAAAGAGATGCAGAGATATACCATGTTCTTGGATTGGAAGAATCAACATTGTGAAAGTGACTCTACTACCCAAAGCAATCTACAGATTCAATGCAATCCCTATCAAACTAACAATGGCATTTTTCACAGAACTAGAACAAAAAATTTCGCAATTCGTATGGAAGCACAAAAGACCCCGAATAGCCAAAGCAATCTTGAGAAAGAAAAATGGAGCTGGAGGGATCAGGCTCCCTGACTTCAGACGATACTACAAAGCTACAGTAATCAAGACAGTATGGTACTGGCACAATAAACAGAAATATAGATCAATGGAACAGGATAGAAAGCCCAGAGATAAACCCATGCACATATGGTCACCTTATTTCTGGTAAAGGAGGCAAGAATATACAATGGAGAAAAGACAGCCTCTTCAATAAGTGGTGCTGGGAAAACTGGACAGCTACATGTAAAACAATGAAATTAGAACACTTCCTAACACCGTGCACAAAAGTAAACTCAAAATGGATTAAAGACCTAAATGTAAGGCCAGACACTATCAAACTCTTAGAGGAAAACATAGGAAGAACGCTCTTTGACATAAATCACAGCAAGATCGTTTTTGACCCACCTCCTAGAGAAATGGAAATAAAACCAAACATAAACAAATGGGACCTAATGAAACTTAAAAGCTTTTGCACAGCAAAGGAAACCATAAACAAGACAAAAAGACAACCCTCAGAATGGGGGAAAATATTTGCAAATGAAGCAACTGGATTGCAAGGATTTGCAAGGATTAATCTCCACAATATACAAGCAGCTCATGCAGCTCAATATCAAAGAAACAAACTACCCAATCCAAAAATGGGCAGAAGACCTAAATAGACATTTCTCCAAAGAAGATATACAGATTGCCAACAAACACATGAAAGGATGCTCAACAGCACTAATCATTAAAGAAATGCAAATCAAAACTACAATGAGGTATCACCTCACACCAGTCAGAATGGCCATCATCAAAAAATCTACAAACGATAAATGCTGGAGAGGGTGTGGAGGAAAGGGAACCCTCTTGCACTGTTGGTGGGAATGTAAATTGATACAGCCACTACGGAGAACAGTATGGAGGTTCCTTAAAAATGTAAAAATTGAACTACCATATGACCCAGCAATCCCACTACTGGGCATATACCCTGAAAACACCATAATTCAAAAAGAGTCATGTACCACAGTGTTCATTTCAGCACTATTTACAATAGCCACGACATGGATCAGCCTAAGTGCCCATCGACATATAAATGGATAAAGAAGATGTGGCACATATATACCATGGAATATTACTCAGCCATAAAATGAAATGAAATTGAGTTATTTGTAGTGAGGTGGATGGACCTAGAGTCTGTCATACAGAGTGAAATAAGTCAGAAAGAGAAAGACAAATACCGTATGGTAACATATATATGGAATCTAAAAAAAAAAAAGGTTCTGAAGAACCTAGGGGCAGGACAGGAATAAAGACGCAGACGTAGAGAATGGACTTGAGGACATGGGGACGGAAAGGCTAAGCTGGGACAAAGTGAGAGAGTGGCATGGACACATATACACTACCAAATGTAAAATAGATAGCTAGTGGGAAGCAGCCGCATAGCGCAGGGAGATCAGCTCCGTGCTTTGTGACCACCTAGAGGGGTGGGATAGGGAGGGTGGGAGGGAGGCAGAAGAGCAAGGGGATATGGGGATAGATATATATGTACAGCTGATTCAATTTGTTATAAAGCAGAAACTAACACACCATTGTAAATCAGTTATACTCCAATAAAGATGATTAAAAAAAGAAAAAGAAAAAGCAAACAAAACAAAAAAAGATTATGTAAGATAAACATAGGTGAGAAGGAGAGGAGGAGAAGATAGAACAAAGATACTTTTTGGAAATTAGGATCCAAGAATGAGCTTAATGGAAAATTACATCTTACAAATTTCTAAACTGTTGCTCTATGTGGGTTTCAAACTTATTTTTAAGCTTTCTAGTCCTCAGAATGAAAAAGTCCAGCTTAATCAACTTCATAACTAATGGTGACCACAAAGTAAAGCTAAACCAAATTCTGTGGATAAGTACTGATATTCCTGGTATTAAAAAAGAAAGATTCTGAAGATACAACTCTTCTTACCCAAGCCAAAAAATTTCAGGCTTAACAAAGGAGGTTTGCAAAGAGGAAGAAAGTGGTCTTTTCATTTATTGTCATTTTCTGGATTAGAAAACCAAGAGGTGATGTCTACCTATATTACATTGCAAGCCTCTTTGGTGGGAAGCAAAAGAAAGTGACCTTCCATTGGTCAAATGAAACTGAAGGTGACACTGTAAATATATAGAAATACTGAGGAGGAAAAAAATTGTCAGATCCCATGGAAAGTGGTACAAGAAGCTGAGAATATGTGAGAGAATGACTTTTCTCTGTCACTGAAAAAAATGAGATTGTTTCCTTTGTCCTTGAAGACCTGAATTGGGTCTGTTTCTTAGGGCTCTCTCGTGGGCTTTTGGTGAATCTGCAGCCCTCCCCTTTCTGAAGACCAGCTTTTTCTGCTTCAGTTTTCTAATTCCCTCATGGCTTCGCTTTACATGGCTTCGACTTCAGCTCAGTAACTTCTAATTGGTTCATTCTAGGTGGATCAAATAGTCGTGGGAGGGGAGAGGAATGTGTGTAGCAGAATGGTTTCTAGAAAAAGAGGTGACAATGGGCTGGCAAACAGTCCAAAAGTTTTCCACAGTGCATCACCATTCCAAAATTATAGTGTGTGTTTAAAATTCTGATCTCCAACTGAAATCCTACTCAGAGTTTGTGTGTAATCCAGGGAAACCAGAAACTAATTTAGAGGGCCAGAATAAACTGGGGAATCTGGGCAGAGGGAAAAACAATATTTCTTCTGAGTCTTGGTTTGCTGGCATAGCAAACACATTTGTTGATGAAAGACGTTTTTCAAAAAAATGCCAGAAGTAATAAATGGAAAACTCTTCCCAATGTCTCTATTAAGTAACTTTAGCAGTCAAGGGCAGGCAATTTAAAGGATATTTTTCATGAGCCTTAAACTTCCAAAAAAAAAAAAAACCCTTATATAAAGTCAGCATCTAAAGACTGATCCAGGCAGTTAGGGAATATGCTCACCACATTATAGAAGGAATTTCTTGCTATGAAAGCTTGGTATCTAATTATTCCCCCAATTACATTTTATTTGAAGTGAGAAATGCTTCCTTTTATAATACCAAATGAAAGATGTATTTGTTCCAAAATAGAGGCCAGTGTGTAGCACCTATGATTATATGAAATGATTACTATCTACTAACTGGCTAGTTCAGTTAATGACAAAAACTATTTGATCATTAACAAAATATTATTTTGTAATCAACAATTAACTTTGGGACAACAGAAAATGTAAGATGGTTAGAATCAGACCTATGTGCCTCTTGATGTGATACAATACAAAGTCCCTAGTACATATATGGTGAATTCTTGCCATTTGAATTGAATTGAATTTGAAAATAATCAGACCTATATATCTTATTGCTAGTTTTCAGGAAATACAGAGGATAAGAGAACCAATTAATCAAACCACCATGAGGAAACAGATACTTCTAGAAGATGGGACATTCTGAGGATAATTGGCCTGGTATTTTTTAACAAGTCAATGTCATGGAAAAAGAAAGTGTGACAGCTGTTGTAGATTATATTACTTTAGAGCTCTCACAAATAAATAGAATGTGTAATCCTCATTTAAACAAACGAGCTGTAGAAGACATTTTGGGGACAACTGGAAAAAATGTGAATATAAACCAGGTAGTAGATGATATTAGAAATAATAGTTAATTTTGTTAAGTGTGATAATGATACTGTGGTTATGTGACAGCATGTCCTCTTTAGAGTAGTAAATGGAAGCATTTTGGAATGAACTATCATGAAATCTGTAATTTATTTTAAAATACTTCAGTCAAAAATAGATGAAGAAATATGGCAAAATAATGAACACTGTTAATTCTAGGTTTTGGATAAATGGGTTCATTACACTATTTTCTTTAAGTTTGAAAGTTTTCATAATTAAGAATTTTTTATGAGAATCCAAAATTTTATTTTATTAAATCCTAATGAAAAAATCAGGATCAGATAAACAAGAAAAAATTGGGATCAGATAAATGCAGAAACTATGAGTTTCATTTTCATTCTCTCTGTCAATGAACCTATAATTTTCCATAATTTTGAGTAAGATCAAAGGAACATTACAAATAGCTCTGGAGAGTATTCTTTCCTTTCTTCATCAACTTACGATACCTTTTTACTCAAACAGGAAAATATTATGTTGGTTTCCATTTCCATTATCTTCAATTTCCCAAAAGTAGAAGGTAAAAACATGGCAGATATCCTAAAATCCTTTGCAAGAGTCAATGTGCTGTAAACATAGATATGTTATTCTTCTGTTTACTGAAACATATGAGTACCTCATTGGTGGTTTTACAATTTGAAAATGAGTGAGCATTTTTATGGGAAATCCTGGTTGAATTCATGGATTCTCATTTAGTCTTCTGCAAGAAGCCTTCTAAGACTTGAGTTCAAGGCTTTTCTATCCTGTTATTGTCATAGCTTTCAGGTCAGAGGCTTTGCTTTCCTGATGGCAGTTTGACTGAGTTGCTTAGTTTGTATCATTGGTATCATGTGGGCCATGTGTGTTAGAAAGGAGGTCATCTGGATATTGTCATGTGGCATATTACCTTGATGGAACAGTGGAGTGGCCTTCATGTAGGCTCCTGCAGAGGCCATGAAAGAGAAAGGCTCTTACACCAAATTAAGATGTACAAATCACACAGTTCACTAAGACAATTTAAAACACTCAATGAGAAGCAAGAGGAAAGAGATGGGGTAGGTTCACATACTTAGGACAGGGTACCAGTGGCAAAAGGACCACACCACCTGAATCCTAGGTTAGGCAATGGTTTTCTCTCTCTCTCTCTCTCCTGCAACCATTTTCTCTGCTATCAGAGTGGTTATGAGGACCAGACTTGAAGTTCAAGCAGGGAGGACCACAGACAGAAGGGGCCCCAGGCTAATGGCACACATTACTCTACCAGAGAGACACAGGGTAAAGAACACCTGACCACAGCTGTAGCTCACCAACAAACCTGCTGAATAGTCATGGATTTTATCTACATTTTCTGGGTAGAGCACATGTGGGGCCGGAATGGGACTATACTCATCAATGGATGGTTGATTTAGAAAAATGACACAGCTTCCAGCTATCTGTAATGAATATGATGTGGTCTTTCCATCCCTTTCTAACTCTCAATAGACTCTTGATTTTTTTCAATCATACATTGCATTTATTTTATCTTTAACATATCTTACAGATTACCAAATTACTATATATTTAATACATCTTCATAACTATGTCTCTCAAGCTATTTGCTTACTCATTATTTGTACTTAACATAGCGTCTAAGTGTTGCTACTGTGTTAAAGCTACTAGCTCTACTTGCAATTTATGCTTGACACTTCTAATGAGTTTCAGACATCCTATTTGTTTTACTCTGGGACCACTAGTGGATGAATGAACCCATCTGGACTTAAATTTACACATCTGTAAAATGAAGTGGAGGCAGGAGATCCTGGAGACTCAGGCTTTTTGTCAATGATCCCCCTTGTGCAATTCTCCTTGGGTTAGATAACCTAGAATGTATAAAAGCAAAACAATGAAAAAAATAAGCCTTTGTTTTCCACATTGGTGAACAGGTTGTGAATGTAGAAGGTGTTACATTGATCATTTTACACTGAATAATATTTGTCATTTTACAGCGATGACAATGATGGCGATGATACCTTACACTGTACCAAACTATACTGTTAAAGTGCTTTGAGGTAAATTACATTTGCCGACGACCAAAGTCACCGTGTAAAGTAAATTACAGAAGGTAATGATGCCACTTTACAGACAAGGACATAATCAGGGGAAATGAAATGACATGTGCTAATTTCAGGCCACTCATTGACTGGACCATGTCCTTACAAATAAATATCTTTATTACAAGGGGAGCTAACTCACAGCTATTTCTGTTTTTCTTTAACACATTTATTTTCTGGCTCTGATCCCACATTTACCAAACAAACTTCTAATCTAGAACTTTGTTTTCTATTTCAGTGCTCGGGGTGGTCAGATCAATCTGGATGCCAGGATATTATCCAGACAACTATGTTTCTCAGTCAATATTGCTACAAAGACTCCTAATAAACTATAAGCTCAATGGATACAGGGATCAAATCTGTTGGATTACTATTTTATCCTCAGTGCCTTGCACCATGCTTGGTGCTTTGTTAGTATTAAACAACTGTTGAATGAATGAATTAATTAATAGATTAACTAATGAGTAAAAAGTCAAAACCTGAAAGAGAAGGCTGAATTTCTCCCTTTTAAATGTACCTAGCAAGCCAACATAGAAACTAATTCAGAAACTAAGCTATAGTGGAATGTCTGATGTTTTCTTCCCCTTGGGCTCTGACTCCCTTTTTGCTACCTGCTGGGTTCAGGAGGAATCCAACCTGGTACCCACACGTAGCTAGTCTTGTACCCAGAGGTGGTTATTTCTCTCCAGAACTGATATGTCCTGCCAGGACCTGATTGGCCAGTGATGAGTGACACCTGGCGCCATGAAGACAAAGAAGCTCTTGGAACTCTGAAGTGCGCCAAAGACCCACGCTCCATGCCAAGGGAAAGAGAACATCATGATCTCTCTTTGGAATATTAACGTCCTGCATGGCTACCAAAGCTGTCTGAATAGAACCCAATGCCATAAAATATTCAGGAATAAAGCTTATTCACTTTTCCACATTTCCCAGGATACATGGTATGGCCAGATCAGGATATAAATTTGATTTTAAAAAACACCATGCTGTCCTCAAAAATCCCTCCACTGACAAAGCGTGTCAGAAATCTGACTGTTCTTTTTGGCAAAAGTTCTCTCCCATGAGACTCCAAATTCTCTCATCTAAATGATCTCAGGCACCTCATTCCTCCAGTTCTCAAGGCTAAATCTTTATACTGAAAACAGCAGAAGCCCTCTCCCTTTATTCCTTCCTCTATTCTCTCCCACCCCCAAATGTCCCACTCAGAACAATAATTTGGGAAATTTGCTTATGCTTTTGATTACTGATCAGTAGCAAAATACAGCAGAAAAATGGTGGCAGGAGTGTAAATTAATACAACTGCTTTGGAAAACTGCTTAGTAGTATCTATTAAAGAGCAAAATTTGCATACTCTGTGACCCATTCATAGGTATATGTATGCATAAAAGAAATGTATACACACATTTATCAAAAGATATATTCAAGGATATTATAATACTTTTTGTAATATCTCCAAACAAGAAAGTACACAAAAGTCCTTCAACAGTAAAAAGAAAAATAAACCATGGTATGTTCAAACAATAGAATATCATAGAGAACAAACTAATTGTTGCCAGTGGAGAGGGGTAAGGGGGGGAGGGGCAAGATAGGGGTAGGGGATTAAGAGGTACAAACTACTATGTATAAAATAAATAAGCTACAAGGAACTATTGTACAGCACAGGGAATATAGCCAACATTTTATAATTACTATAAGTGTAGTATAACCTCTAAAAATTGAGAATCACTATGTTGTACACCTGAAACTTATATAATATTGTAGATTATACCTCATTAATAAAATAAAATGTATCCAATATTTTAACAATAAAAAAATAAAAAAACAAAAAAATAGAATATTATGTAGCCATGAGAATGAACAACTTACAACTACACACAAAAATGTGGATAATTATCAAAAACTGTTGACTGAAAGAAGCCAGACACAAAAAGAGTACCTATACTGTATTATTCCATTTATACAAAGTTAAAAAACAGACAAAACTAATCTGTGTGGTTAGAAGTTAGGATAGTGGGTACCCTTGTGGAGAGGGTAGTGACGGGAAGGAACACTTCCAGTCCCTTGGAAGCTTCTAGAATGCTTATGATATTCTATTTCTTTACCTGGGTGCTGATTATACAGATGTGTTCAGTTTGTAAAAATTTATTGAGATGTACATTGTGATTTATGCACTTTTTTATGTGTATAATGTACTTCAATAAAAGGTTTTTTTTAAAGAAAGCCAAAATAAAAAGAAATCTTATTCTGAAGGAGAAAACATGGCAGTAAATACACATAGGGTGAACAATAAGTAACACTAAAATAGGTGGAAGTTAAAAAGTGAGAGTCATAACTTTTTATATTTAAATATGAGTTGCCAAATCTTCTATTTTGATAAATTATAAAATACTTCTTCTACCCCTCCTTATCTGGTACCTCCTTTCCTCTTCTCTATTTATATTGGATGTGAATTTTGTATCAACCATATGAAAATCTTAATGGATTTTTATTAACATTGCTCTGGACAAAAGATACTAGTAGTTGGTTTTCAAATATACACATATACACATTCAAGCACAAACTAAAGAAAAATTGATAAAATCAAAGTTCTACTGAGACTGCCTATTTGTTAATTACTAATTAACTGATCTGATCGAAAGAAAAATGGTGACTGTCAAGTCTCCCCAAGCGTTTATCTGTCCCCTTTCTGGAAGGGAAGGATTGAAATGCTAAATCACTCTTTATAAAAGACATCATTCTTTCATAAGGAGTAAGAAATCCAACACTAAGTGTAATGACATTTTCTGTCTTTGTGTTTACCTTGCTGCTTTGCCTGATTAATGTTCTAGTAAGAAGAGGAGGGAGAAGTGAGGAGAGCAGCTGATGTAGAAAGGATTAATCAGTCCCAGAAGACTCAGGATTCCAGCGTACTCTAGCTTACTATATATACCGTCTTAGGAAGAATAAGACAATTTTGCCAAAACTTCTGCATGGAAGATTAGAATACCCAAGTGTAACCAAAAGAAGTCAAAGTTAGGGCGGGTGCAGTTGAAAGGATTTTCTTAGAGTTTCCTAGTATTGATATGCTTTATTTAACGAAAAAACTGTAAACTCTTAATCTTGAAAAGACCTTAGGGAAAACCGTCCCAATGGCCACATTATACTGTAGGAGAAACAAAATAGTTTTCTTCAATGCTGAAATCTCCTTTCAGGAGAATGTGTTACCTATGAAAATTAATGCCAAAATCTTTGTGCAGATTTTAACTATGTGGAATATAGTTTCCTGCAAGCTTTCCAAAATCAACAATATATACTGTATTTGTCTTAGGCAAATATCAGCAGTTTTAGTCCACAGACAAAAATAGACTAAGTTATTAGCCTGACCCAAACTAAACACAGTACAGCCGCCTAACACATATTGTGACGGTGTCCAGATGATTGAAGAAAGAGAGATTGAAATGTACATTGGTTTCCAGGGAACATGGCCATCTACTAGCATTTCTTTGGTCTTATTGAATAGGTTGGTTAATGACACTGTATTTTCTCCTCAGAAGATTCCCCCCCCCCCAGGAAGCCATTTCTTTTTTGTTAGAAAAGTTGAGTGATTGCAATATGCCTCACTGGGCAAACCACTCTGGTGGATCTATCTAATAGAATTCTTTTCACCTGGAACAGCACCTTTTGTAGTTGACTCCTCTGATGGGCCCTATTTTTAGTCTCAACCTTAAATGTGGGCCACTGTTCTCTTCCTCTGCTGCAAGAGACAGAAACTACCATCGAAATAAATTATGGCATTGCCACATCATGTACTGATTGTATCACTGTTTATTTAGAAGCTAACCAACTTATCTTCCTGAGGTGGTGTAAGGCGGGGCAAAGTATGTGGGATTTGAAGTCAGAGGATCCGGATTGAAACCTGGCTGAGATGCTTATTTATTTAATTTCTCTAAATGTACAATGAGGAATGTTATCAATAATTCCAACAGCACAGAGTATCTGTAAGGATTCAGTTATAACTATAGGGAGAAATTTTTGTATATATGAAAGCAGAAGACACCAGCCTCTGAGTTCACCTGAAACCCTTCCTGAGTTTGGTTCCCACCTAAAGCGCCTGAGGCTCCCTGCTTCTCTGCCTGAGCGCTTTCTCTGGATCTACGGGAGCTTGCTTAGGTGTACACAGATATAACAGGATGATGCAGAAAGTTGATGCCACTCAGGACAACCCTCAAACAACTGAGGATTGGAGTTGGTAGAGAAATGGCCAAGATTCTGGAGTATATTTCATTTAGTTTCCTAGAGGGTACCCAGCAGGACTGAGCCCCAGTAACCATAGCAACCTGTTCTTTAACATGCCCTCTGTTGACTTTTCTCCTCCCATGTCTCACTTTCTCCGTTTCCTCGCTTATGCGGCCTTGGATCACCTCCCAAATAAAATACATCTCAAGGTTGGCTTTGGGTGGGGAGTGGGGATGGGACATATCAAGAGAGTGGTAGTGGTTCTTGAATTGCTGGGTGAATTCACTCCTCCACGTCCCTACCCCCAACCTCTCCAAACCAAAGGGAAAATCTTTCCCAGCTTCTATTTCTGGGCGAAGGGTATGCTGCTGCTCTGGACTGTCTGAAGGCTCAAAGCCCTGATTCAGCACCTGAGGTGATTCCAGAATCTATCTTTTGACTGCAGCAAGTCTTGAGAGACCAATTGCAGAAATTCACAACCAAGGAATGGGACTTACGATGACTCTTTTATCATTTTGATGAATGTTTTAAGTGTACTTTTTTAGGAAGATTATTCGTAAGTTGTCCCAATTTTATATTTGTACTAATTAATCACTCATGTATTCAGTTCTTGTGTTTATTCAACGAACATTATAGAGAGTTTCCTATGTGTCAGACACAGTGCTGGGCAGTGATGATACAGCGATAAAGACAGCATACGTGGACCATGTTCTCATGGAACTTAGATTCTAGGAGGAGATACAGACAATAAGCTACCCATTAGACAATCTACTTTTTAATTTTAATTGTGATAAGTGCCATGAAAGATAATATATCAATTTGATTGCGCTTCTGAACTTCTAAAGACCAAACACTATGCAAACCAACAAAACAGAATTACTGATGTATTCTTAGCCTTCATGAAGTGGTCACCATACCTTTACCTATATAGTTTTATTTCCCTCTTTGTCTAACAGTGGAAGAATATAGTGCTGCATGTTTCTGTTTTGTTTCTCTTAACAGCACAATGACTGTCAATGCTATTAACTGGTTCCAAGAAGCTTTTACTGCTGCCTATAGTGGCAGAATGAATTAGTGATGGGGTTAATCTTCTCCCAAATAATTTAGGCCTTCTGCAATTTACAACACTAAGTTTCACAAATGTGTATTTACTACAAAAACCTCCCCTTTTGGCTTTCATAAAAGCTGTAGGAGACATTTGTTACGTTGCCCTGTCACCCTATGTAGTGTTAAATATAATAGCGATGGTTTAATGTCATAAAACATAGCGAGGAAGACTGCTGAGACTTGAGTATAATCAATTTATTCCAATTCTAGTTTAGGTGAAAATTTATTGCTAGATTGCCTTTTTAAGAGCTGCTTTGGTTATTTAATATTGATCTCAAAATGATTAAGAAGTAGAACGCTATTGATCTTTAAACAACAAAAAAAGTCCTTGTAATGAGAGTAAGAACGAGATTGCAAAATTTTTAGGTTCTATTACAGAAGTAGATTTTAATAGTCCCCATTAGCTGCTAGAGTTGCATTTGCAAGCTACATAGTTCTTTTGCTTAGGTTGGAAATTCTTATAAGGGAAAAATTTCAGTTTATTAACTGTGGAATGAAAGACATGTATATAAATGTTGATATTTTGAAGAGCATGTAATACAACTAGATTTGACTATGACCACCAATGATTTAGATCTAATATCACTAACTCATCACTAAATCTTAGAAAACTCCTGTGGAGGAGGGGGTCGGGGGAAGCATACAATGATTCTTCTTAGTTCATGCTTCCTGAATTATTTTCTGGTTGTGCCCATGAGCTGGAGTGATCCATATAGTTCTCCTGATGTTTTAAAGACATTTCCTATTACTTGGGGAGAAACATCAAAGAAGAACTCACTGTGGCATCTTGTTGATTCAGGTTAAAAAAAACCCCTAAATTTTCTAGATAACTGAAATTTATTCCATTCATAAAACAATTAGTCTGTTTTAGATTAAAACCTCACCAGAAATTTCCTTGCCTTTCTTTCCTCAAAGAAGTAGGTTTCTTGGGATCATTTCTGACTTCTCTGCTCTATTTCAGAAAAAGGTCTTCGTAAGGAGCATGTTTGTACAACATTGTAAGCACCTGTACTTGTCTATTTCCCCTATAAAAGCCTCTTCATTCCATGACTAAGGATTTTTGAATGGGCTATTTTGTTTTATTTTTATTTTCACCTTACATAAACATTGGGTTCACTCTTTAGGAACTAGTATGTGAATGTTTTTCTCATCTCCATTCTTATCTAAAATCCTCCATTCCCCTAGATGTTACTCAGGACCATATTTTTTAACATCCCAGCGCTAGGGAAGTATAGAAATTCTTATCCTTAAGTAGACCCTTAACTTATAACAAATTCCACAACCACCCTAGCAATGAAAATAAAGAAACTAATACAAAAATTGGTCACATCAACTTATAATTCAGTTCCCATTCCTTTGTATGATTTCTGTACCACCTGCTGAATTCTAAAAATAATTTTTTTCAAAGCAGCTGTTGATTTAAAAGAAATCTTTCTTTGCCACACTCTTCTAAATTTAAATACCAGTGATAAAAACCACCAGTAGAAATGCAGCTTTTTAAATTAAAATTCTCACCTTTCCTGAGTTACCCCATCTGTGTACAGGTATATACATCAATGTGCCATTTATACTCAACTTGCTTATCGGGATGGATAACTATAAATAAGGCAAAGATGGAAGCTGAGAAATTAAAGTCAAAATTAAATGGCAATTTTATAATAGTAATTTTACTCAAACTCTAATGAGTCTGAATTAAAGCTTCACCTTTCACCTGTGATAAACAGTATTTACAGTTACGTCTTTGAGCCCTGTGTTGTATTAGCTATAAGGAGTTTGAAGGAGAAAAGGAAGTGAAGTCTACCAGAAGGTTTGTTTTCTCTCTTCAGAGGACTTTGGTAATGAAATTGGCTATACTCAGTGTTCCAGTTTCAAAGGACAACAGCAGTGGTAATTTCTGCAGTGGCTAATTAAATTTCATCACCAGGTTCTAACATCCTGGCCATCCATTGTTACCAATTCAAAAGATGTGCTTTTTGCTTTCAAAAGGATTTTATTCTTAAATTGGAAAGCAAAGTACATTTGGCTTTAATAAAAAATATCTGAAGAGGTATTTTATTACTTGAGGATTCATACCTTGTTGTCTATCTTTCTGTTATTTATACTTATTAACAAATTCCTGCCGCTCTAAATCCTAGCTACATTCATATGCTCAATATAATTTTATTCCCATTATGTTAAACAAATATTAGCTTAAAATTATAATAGCAATAGTGATGAATACAATTCTAAGTGACTGCTGATCTAATAGTAAATGTTTTCCTTCTTTAAAATTCCCTTCTTCAGGCCTCTTTTTTCAACACCATACACTATAATATGGACCATCTAAAACTTTCCAAGCTAACATGGCACTACACATTTTATTAAGTGGATTCTGATTTAAAGGACATCCTGATAAAGACTGCAGATGAGAGGAATCCTTCACAAAGACAAGAGATTATTTAAATGAATGTTATGATTAGGAAGTACATTGATAAGGACATCAGAATTTGAGAGATAGGAGATTAACAAAACCTACTAAATAAACATCATCCATTTAAAGAGCAGGAAGTTTTATTTTGATTTTAGTGATTATTACAGGGTAAGAATCTAAAAGAGTTGGAAGAGAAGAAATCAAAGAAATCTTCATCTTCATTCTATTGCTTCTCAAGGACATGAGAGAGAAGCAGTCTCCGAGGTCCAGGTTGGGAGGAGACATTCATAATTCTCTGAAGCTGCTACTCCCAGAGCCAGTTTTACTTGTATTCATTTGTGTGTGTGTGTGTATGTATTTAGTTCTTTACAAGTTAATTCCATCTATAAGTTTGTGCATCCACCACTGTAGACAAGATACAGAACAGTTACATCACCAAAGAATCCACAAAAGTTACTCTTCTATAGCTGCAGCCACATCTCCTGCTACCACTCTCCACCTCATTGCTAAACTCTGGCAGCCACTAACCTGTTCACCATTTCTATAACTTTGTCATTTCGAGAATGTCATATAAATGAATTCATACCATATGTCTCTGTGTTGCCTTTTCCACTCACTCTAATTCTCTGGAGATTCATCCCTGTTGTTGAATGTATCAAGTTGGTTTCCTTTTATTACTGAGTAGTATTCCATGGCATGCATTTACCATAAGTTGTTTAATTATTCACCTGTGGAAGACATCTAGGCTGATTCCAGTTTTTGCCTACTGGGATTAAAGCTGCTATGAATATTTATGCACAGGATTTTGTGTAAACATAAATTTTAATTTTTCTGGGATAAATGCCTAATAGTGAAATTGCTGTCTCCTATATTAATTGCATGTTTAGCTTTATAAGAAACTGCCAAATAGTTTTGCAGGTTGTAACATTTTATATTCCCCTCAGCAATGTATGAGGGATCCAGTTTCTTCTTATTCTTGCTAGGATTTGGTGTTGTCTCTATTTTTTATTTTAGCCATTCTGATAGGTATGCAGTGATATCACACTGTACTATCAATTTGCACTTGGATAATTTGGTTAGTTTGGTATTGATTTTCATTGATGGTTAATGATGTGGAACATCTATGTGTTTACTTGCCATCTGTAGTGAAATGTCTCTTCATGTCTTTTGCCCATTTTCTAATTAGATTTTTTGACTGTTTTTATTGTTGAGTTTTGAGAGTTCTTTATATATTCTAGATACTAGTCCTTTGTTAGATATGTGGTTTTTTGCAAATCTTTTCTCTCAGTCCATAGCTTGTCTTTTCATACTCTTCACATGTGCTTTTGTAGAGCAAAACCTTTTTGTTTTGATGAGGTCCAATTTATCAATTTTTCCTTGCATCAACTGTGCGCTTTTGGTGTCAAGTATAAGAACTCTTTGTCTACCCTCAGAGCCCTACGATTTATCCTATGTATTTTCTAAAAGTTTTATAGATTTACATTTTACATTTAAGCCCATGATCCAGTTTGAGTTAATTTTTGTAGAAGATATGAGATTTATGTCGAGGTTCATTGTTTTTCTTTGCCTATGGATATTCAATTGCTTACTTTGTTTTTCTCTGTCTGGATTGTTTTAGCTAGTCTAGGGCTTGGTTATCTTCCATATAAATTTTGGAATAAGCTTGTCTATGTCTACATCAAAGTTTGCTGGAATTTTGATAGGCATTGCATTAAACCTATAGATCAGTTTAAGGGAGAGTTGACATGTTAACTACGTTGAGTCTTCTAATCCTAGAACATGGTGTATCTCTCCATTTATTTAGGTCTTATTAGATTTCTTTCATCAGCATCTTGTAATTTTCAACATATAGATCCTATACATTTTGTTAAATGTATACCTAAGAATTTCATTTTCTTTAAGAGATTGTAAATGGTATTATATTTTTTATTTTCGTTTCCTAATGTTCATTGTGCATATATGGAAATGCCTTTGATGTTTGTGTGTCAATATTGTATCCTGCAACCCTGACCAAGTCACTTATTAGTTCTAGGAGTTCTGTTTTGTTTGTTTGTTCTGGTAGATTTCTTTGGATTTCTGCATAGAAAATCATGTCTTCTGCAAACAGAGACAGTTTTTCTTCCTTTCAATCTGTATGTCTTTTATTTATTTTCTTGCCTTATTGCAGTGACTAGAATTCTCAGTACTATGTTGAGTAATAGCTGTAAAAGTGGACATGCTTACCTTTTTCTTGATACTAGGGAAAAAGCAGTGAGTCATTCACCATTAAGCAGGATTTAGCTATAGGTTTTTCGTAGATGCTCTTTATCAAGTTAAGGCAATTCCTCTCTATTACTAAACTGCTGAGAGTTTTTGTCATGAATGGGTGTTGGAGTTTTTCAAATGCTTTTCTGTGTCAATTGATATGATTATTCCTTACCCTGTTGATATGATGGAATACATTGATTTTTTAATGTTGATTCAGCCTTGCATACCTGGAATAAATCATATTTAGTTATGATATCTAACTCTTTTTATATATTGTTCATTTGGCTTGCTAATGTTTTGCTGAGGCTTTGCATCTAAGTTTATGAGAAACATTGGTCTAAAGATACTTTTTTGCATCATCCTAGGCTGGTTTTGGTAGCACAGTAGTGCTGGCCTCATAAAATGAGTCTGAAAATGCTCTCTCGTCTTTTATTTTTAGGAAAAGATCATGTAAAACTGGTGTTAACTTTCATTTAAATGTTCAGGAGAATTGTTCAGTAGAGGCTTCTTTGCCTGGGGATTTTCCTTTCTGGCCCTTTTAAATTATGAATTCATTTTTTAATGGTTATAAGTCTACTCAAATTATCTGTTTCAGTGTTTTGACTGAAAACTGTAAAGTTAAAGACAAAAGGAACTGTGTCTAAGCACTGTACTCTAGTTAACTTGTTTCTCACAAGGGTATATGTTAATTCTCAAACTGCCTCACATGTCTACTGGAGCTGAACAAGAAATAAATGAATAGTGTATGGTGGAAGTCAGGTTTCTCACTGTTGGTGAGAGAAGTAACTAATATGCAAGAGGGCTGGCGCGCTGAGGCTATGGCCACGTTAGCCCGGCTGCAAGCTCGGTCGACGAGTGTAGCACATCAATACTACTACAGGAACAGCCGTGTGGATGAAAGGCTCTTGGTGCTCCAGCCAGGCATCAGGGCCGTGCCTCTGAGGTGGGAGAGCCAACTTCAGAACACTGGTCCACAAGAGACCTCCCAGCTCCACGTAATACCAAACGGCAAAAATCTCCCAGAGATCTCCATCTCAACATCAAGACCCAGCTTCACTCAACGACCAGCAAGCTACAGTGCTGGACACCCTATGCCAAACAACTAGCTAGACAGGAACACAACCCCATCCATTAGCAGAGAGGCTGCCTAAAATCATAATAAGGCCACAGACACCCCAAAATACACCACCAGACGTGGACGTGCCCACCAGAAAGACAAGATCTAGCCTCATCCACCAGAACTCAGGCACTAGTTCCCTCCATCAGGAAGCCTACACAACCCACTGAACCAACCTTAGCCACTGGGGACAGATACCAAAAACAACGGGAACTACGAACCTGCAGCCTGTGAAAAGGAGACCCCAAACACAGTAAGATAGGCAAAATGAGACGACAGAAAAACACACAGCAGATGAAGGAGCAGGCTCAAAACACACTGGACTTAACAAATGAAGAGGAAATAGGTAGTCTACCTGAAAAAGAATTCAGAATAATGATAGTAAGGATGATCCAAAATCTTGGAAATAGAATAGACAAAATGCAAGAAACATTTAACAAGGATGTAGAAGAACTAAAGAGGAACCAAGCAATGATGAAAAACACAATAAATGAAATTAAAAATACTCTAGATGGGATCAATAGTAGAATAACTGAGGCAGAAGAAAGGATAAGTGACCTGGAAGATAAAATGGTGGAAATAACTACTACAGAGCAGGATAAAGAAAAAAGAATGAAAAGAACTGAGGACAGTCTCAGGGACCTCTGGGACAACATTAAACGCACCAACATTCGAATTATAGGGGTACCAGAAGAAGAAGAGAAAAAGAAAGGGACTGAGAAAATTTTTGAAGAGATTATAGTTGAAAACTTCCCTAATATGGGAAAGGAAATAGTTAATCAAGTCCTGGAAGCACAGAGAGTCCCATACAGGATAAACCCAAGGAGGAACACGCCAAGACACATATTAATCAAACTGTCAAAAATTAAATATAAGGAAAACATATTAAAGGCAGCAAGGGAAAAAAAACAAATAACACACAAGGGAATCCCCATAAGGTTAACATCTGATCTATCAGCAGAAACTCTGCAAGCCAGAAGGGAGTGGCAGGATATACTTAAAGTGATGAAGGAGAAAAACCTACAACCAAGATTACTCTACCCAGCAAGGATCTCATTCAGATTCGATGGAGAAATTAAAACCTTTACAGACAAGCAAAAGCTGAGAGAGTTCAGCACCACCAAACCAGCTTTACAACAAATGCTAAAGGAAATTCTCTAGGCAAGAAACACAAGAGAAGGAAAACACCTACAATAACAAACCCAATACATTTAAGAAAATGGGAATAGGAACATACATATCGATAATTACCTTGAATGTAAATGGATTAAATGCTCCCACCAAAAGACACAGGCTGGCTGAATGGATACAAAAACAAGACCCATATATATGCTGTCTACAAGAGACCCACTTCAGACCTAGAGACACATACAGACTGAAAGTGAGGGGATGGAAAAAGATATTCCATGCAAATGGAAATCAAAAGAAAGCTGGAGCAGCAATTCTCATATCAGACAAAATAGACTTTAAAATAAAGACTATTACAAGAGACAAAGAAGGACACTATATAATGATCAAGGGATCGATCCAAGAGGAAGCTATAACAATTGTAAATATTTATGCACCCAACATAGGAGCACCTCAATACATAAGGCAAATACTAACAGCCATAAAAGGAGAAATTGACAGCAACACAATCATAGTAGGGGACTTTAACACCCCACTTTCACCAATGGACAGATCATCCAAAATGAAAATAAATAAGGAAACACAAGCTTTAAATGATACATTAAACAATATGGACTTAATTGATATTTATAGGACATTCCACCCAAAAACAACAGAATACACATTTTTCTCAAGTGCTCATGGAACATTCTCCAGGATAGATCATATCTTGGGTCAAAAATCAAGCCTTGGTAAATTTAAGAAAATTGAAATCGTATCAAGTATCTTTTCCGACCACAACGCTATGAGACTAGATATCAATTACAGGAAAAGATCTGTAAAAAATACAAACACATGGAGGCTACACAATACATTACTTAATAACGAAGTGATTACTGAAGAAATCAAAGGGGAAATCAAAAAATACCTAGAAACAAATGACAATGGAGACACGACGACCCAAAACCTATGGGACGCAGCAAAAGCAGTGCTAAGAGGGAAGTTTATAGCAATACAAGCCTACCTCAAGAAACAGGAAACATCTCGAATAAACAACCTAACCTTGCACCTAAAGCAATTAGAGAAAGAAGAACAAAAAAACCCCAAAGCCAGCAGAAGGAAAGAAATTATAAAGATCAGGTCAGAAATAAATGAAAAAGAAATGAAGGAAACAATAGCAAAAATCAATGAAACTAAAAGCTGGTTCTTTGAGAAGATAAACAAAATTGATAAACCATTAGCCAGACTCATCAAGAGAAAAAGGGAGAAGACTCAGATCAATAGAATTAGAAATGAAAAAGGAGAAGTAACCACTGACACTGCAGAAATACAAAAGATCATGAGAGATTACTACAAGCAACTCTATGCCAATAAAATGGACAACCTGGAAGAAATGGACAGATTCTTAGAAATGCACAAACTGCCGAGACTGAACCAGGAAGAAATAGAAAATATGAACAGACCAATCACAAGCACTGAAATTGAAACTGTGATTAAAAACCTTCCAACAAACAAAAGCCCAGGACCAGATGGCTTCACAGGTGAATTCTATCAAACATTTAGAGAAGAGCTAACACCTATCCTTCTCAAACTCTTCCAAAATATTGCAGAGGGAGGAACACTCCCAAACTCATTCTACGAGGCCACCATCACCCTGATACCAAAACCAGACAAAGATGTCACAAAGAAAGAAAACTACAGGCCAATATCACTGATGAACATAGATGCAAAAATCCTCAACAAAATACTAGCAAACAGAATCCAACAGCACATTAAAAGGATCATACACCATGATCAAGTGAGGTTTATCCCAGGAATGCAAGGATTCTTTAATATACGCAAATCAATCAATGTGATACACCATATTAACAAATTGGAGGAGAAAAACCATATGATCATCTCAATAGATGCAGAGAAAGCTTTCGACAAAATTCAACACCCATTTATGATAAAAGCCCTGCAGAAAGTAGGCATAGAGGGAACTTTCCTCAACATAATAAAGGCCATATATGACAAACCCACAGCCAACATTGTCCTCAATGGTGAAAAACTGAAACCATTTCCACTAAGATCAGGAACAAGACAAGGTTGCCCACTCTCACCACTATTATTCAACATAGTTTTGGAAGTGTTAGCCACAGCAATCAGAGAAGACAAAGAAATAAAAGGAATCCAAATCGGAAAAGAAGAAGTAAAGCTGTCACTGTTTGCAGATGACATGATACTATACATAGAGAATCCTAAAGACACTATCAGAAAACTACAAGAGCTAATCAATGAATTTGGTAAAGTAGCAGGATACAACATTAATACACAGAAATCTCTTGCATTCCTATACACTAATGATGAAAAATCTGTAAGAGAAATTAAGGAAACACTCCCATTTACCATTGCAACAAAAAGAATAAAATACCTTGGAATAAACCTACCTGAGGAGACAAAAGACCTGTATGCAGAAATGTATAAGACACTGTTTAAAGAAATTAAAGGTGATACAAATAGATGGAGAGATATACCATGTTCTTGGATTGGAAGAATCAACATTGTGAAAGTGACTCTACTACCCAAAGCAATCTACAGATTCAGTGCAATCCCTATCAAACTAACAATGGCATTTTTCACAGAACTAGAACAAAAAATTTCACAATTTGTATGGAAACACAAAAGACCCCGAATAGCCAAAGCAATCTTGAGAACGAAAAATGGAGCTGGGGGAATCAGGCTCCCTGACTTCAGACTATATTACAAAGCTTCAGTAATCAAGACAGTTTGGTACTGGCACAAAAACAGAAATATAGATCAATGGAACAGGATAGAAAGCCCAGAGATAAACCCACACACATATGGTCAACTTATCTTTGATAAAGGAGGCAAGCATATACAGTGGAGAAAAGACAGCCTCTTCAATAAGTGGTGCTGGGAAAATTGGACAGGAACATGTAAAAGTATGAAATTAGAACACTCCCTGACACCATGCACAAAAATAAACTCAAAATGGATTAAAGACCTAAGTGTAAGGGCAGACACTATCAAACTCTTAGAGGAAAACATAGGCAGAACACTCTATGACATACATCACAGCAAGATTCTTTTTGACCCAGCTCCCAGAGAAATGGAAATAAGAACACAAATAAACAAATGGGACCTAATGAAACTTCAAAGCTTTTGCACAGCAAAGGAAACCATAAACAAGACTAAAAGACAACCCTCAGAATGGGAGAAAATATTTGCAAATGAAGCAACTGACAAAGGATTAATCTCCAAGATTTACAAGCAGCTCATGCAGCTCAATAACAAAAAAACGAACAACCCAATACAAAAATGGGCAGAAGATCTAAATAGACATTTCTCCAAAGAAGATATACAGATGGCCTACAGACACATGAAAGAATGCTCAACATCATTAATCATTAGAGAAATGCAAATCAAAACTACAATGAGATATCATCTCACACCGGTCAGAATGGCCATCATCAAAAAAGCTAGAAACAATAAATGCTGGAGAGGGTGTGGAGGAAAGGGAACACTCTTGCACTGTTGGTGGGAATGTAAATTGATACAGCCACTATGGAGAACAGTATGGAGGTTCCTTAAAAAACTACAAATAGAACTACCATACGACCCAGCAATCCCACTACTGGGCATATACCCTGAGAAAACCATAGGTCAAAAAGAGTCATGTACCAAAATGTTCATTGCAGCTCTATCTACAATAGCCAGGACATGGAAGCAACCTAAGTGTCCATCGACAGATGAATGGATAAAGAAGATGTGGCACATATATACAATGGAATATTACTCAGCCATAAAAAGAAATGAAATGGAGGTATTTGTAATGAGGTGGATGGAGTTAGAGTCTGTCATACAGAGTGAAGTAAGTCAGAAAGAGAAAAACAAATACAGTATGCTAACACATATATAGGGAATCTAAGGGAAAAAAAAAGGCCATGAAGAACCTAGTGGCAAGACGGGAATAAAGACACAGACCTACTAGAGAATGGACTTGAGGATATGGGGAGGGGGTGGGGTGAGATGTGACAGGGTAAGAGAGTGTCATGGACATATATACACTACCAAATGTAAAATAGATAACTAGTGGGAAGCAGCCGCATAGCACAGGGAGATCAGCTCGGTGCTTTGTGACCACCTAGAGGGGTGGGATGGGGAGGGTGGGAGGGAGGGAGATGCAAGAGGGAAGAGAAATGGGAACATATTGTATATGTATAACTGATTCACTTTGTTATAAAGCAGAAGCTAACACACTATTGTAAGGCAATTATACTTCAATAAAGATGTTTAAAAAAAAATATGCAAGAGAAGAAGACTAGAATAATCCATGGAGTAATGCATTGGAGTTGGAGACAGCAGTATGAACTCATGTTTAAGTATAATACAGATAGAGATGGATAGAGAAAGAAAAAAATTATAGATATGTGTGTACATATGGGTGGGTACACATGCATATATTTTCTAGCTCTGCTGAGAGGGCCTAGAATCAATGATACCCCAGTAGAAACAAGCAAATCCAGAGCCCACATCTTGGTTTCTAAAGACCATTTTTCAATAAAAAGAACCAGAGCTACTTGTAGAAATAGCTGATTCTAGGGCTATGGCAGGGAAATACAACATGAACCTGGAGCATCTAGTAGTACCAGAAAGCGTGAAGCCATGTCAAAGGGGCACAGGAATCAATCTGGAAGAGTTTCCAATGGCCAGAGCTGGGACAATGAGAAACAATATAAATAATCTAGTTTTGGATTATAACACAAGCTACAAAATAAATATATGTGCGGGAGGGGGAATGGGGGAGGGATGGACTGGGAGCTTGGAGTTAGTAGATGCAAACTATTACATGTAAGATGGATAAATAACAAGGTCCTACTGTATAGCACAGGGAACTATATTCAATATCCTATGATAAACCATAATGGAAAAGAATATAAAAAAGAACATATATATGTGTATAACTGAGTCACTTTGCTGTACAGCAAAAATTAACACAACATGGTAAATCAACTATAATTTAATTTTAGAAAAATAAAGAGAAAAATATATCTGTCTTTACTGATATAAATAAGTAATTGAATAAATAAATAAGTGGTAGAGAAGAGACAAATCATCCTTACAGAGGAGTTCCAAATATTATTCTGTAGATGCTCTTCACTTTGGGAGGTGATTAGTTCTTCTTATACTTTACTCTCCCTCCATCACTGAGCATGGCTTAGCCTTACTGACTCACTTCCAAAAAATAGAGTATGGGGAGACCTTCAAGACGGGGGAGGAGTAAGATGTGGAGATGACTTTCCTCCCCACAAATACATCAGAAATACATCTACATGTGGAACAACTCCTACAGAACACCTACTGAACACTGGCAGAAGACCTCAGACTTCCCAAAAGGCAAGAAACTCCCCACGTACCTGGGTAGGGCAAAAGAAACAAGAAAAAACAGAGACAAAGGAATAGGGATGGGACCTGCACCTCTGGGAGGGAGCTGAGAAGGAGGAAAAGTTTCCACACACTAGGGAGCCCCTTTGGCGGAGACGGAGGGTGGCGGGGGAGGAAGCTAAGGCACCACGGAGGAGAGCGCAGCAACAAGGGTGCAGAGGGCAAAGCGGAGAGATTACCACACAGAGGATTGGTGCCAACCAGCACTCACCAGCCCGAGAGGCTTGTCTGCTCACCCGCCGGGGTGGGTGGGGGCTGGGAGCTGAGGCTCGGGCTTCAGAGGTCAGATCCCAGGGAGAGGACTGGGGTTGGCTGTGTGAACACAGCCTGAAGGGGGCTAGTGTGCCACGGCTAGCTGGGAGGGAGTCCGGGAAAAGTCTGGACCTGCCTAAGAGGCAAGATACCATTGTTTCGGGGCGCGCGAGGAGAGTGGATTCAGAGCACCGCCTAAACAAGCTCCAGAGACGGGCGCGAGGCGCGGCTATCAGTGCGGACACCAGAGACGGGCATGAAATGCTAAGGCTGCTGCTGCCGCCACCAAGAAGCCTGTGTGCAGCACAGGTCACTATCCACACCTGCCCTCCCGGGAACCTGTGCAGCCCGCCACTGCCAGGGTCCTGTGCTCCAGGGACAACTTCCCCGGGAGAACACACGGTGCGCCTCAGGCTGTTGCAGCGTCATGCTGGCCTCTGCCGCCGCAGGCTTGCCCAGCATCTGGTACCCTGCCCTCCCCCGGCCTGAGTGAGCCAGAGCCCCTGAATCAGCTGCTACTTTAACCCCATCCTGTCTGGGTGGGGAAACAGACGCCCTCAGGCAACCTACACGCAGAGGCAGGGCCAAATCCAAAGCTGAACCCCAGGAGCTGTTCAAACAAAGAAGAGATATGGAAATTTCTTTTTATGGCTGAGTAATATTCCATTGTATATATGTGCCACATCTTCTTTATCCATTCATCTGTCCATGGACACTTAGGTTGTTTCCATGTCCTGGCTATTGTAAATAGAGCTGCAGTGAACACTGTGGTACATGACTCTTTTTGAATTATGGTTTTCTCAGGGTATATGCCCAGTAGTGGGATTGCTGGGTCGTATGGTAGTTCTATTTTTAATTTTTTAAGGAACCTCCATACTGTTCTCCATAGTGGCTGTATCACTTTACATTCCCACTAACAGTGCAAGAGGGTTCCCTTTTCTCCACACCTTCTCCAGCATTTATTGTTTGTAGATTTTTTGATGATGGCCATTCTGACCGGTGTTAGGTGATATCTCATTGTAGTTTTGATTTGCATTTCTCTAATGATTAGTGATGTTGAGCATCCTTTCATGTGTTTGTTGGCAATCTGTATGTCTTCTTTGAAGAAATGTCTGTTTAGGTCTTCTGCCCATTTTTGGATTGGGTAGTTTGTTTCTTTGATATTGAGCTGCATGAGCTGCTTGTATACTGTGGAGATTAATCCTTTGTCAGTTGCTTCATTTGCAAATATTTTCTCCCATTCTGAGGGTTGTCTTTTCATCTTGTTTATGGTTTCCTTTGCTGTGTAAAAGCTTTTAAGTTTCATTAGGTCCCATTTATTTACTTTTGTTTTTATTTCCATTTCACTAGGAGGTGGGTCAAAAGGATCTCACTGTGATGTATGTCATAGAGTGTTCTGCCTATGTTTCCCTTCTTTTTGTTGCAGTGGTAAATGGGAGCGTTTCCTAAATTTCTCTTTCAGAATTTTCATCATTAGTGTATAGGAATGCAAGAGATTTCTGTGCATAAATTTTGTATCCTGCTACTTTACCAAATTCATTGATTAGCTCTAGTAGTTTTCTGGTAGCATCTTTAGGATTCTCTATGTATAGTATTATGTCATTTGCAAACAGTGACAGCTTTACTTCTTCTTTTCCGATTTGGATTCCTTTTATATCTTTTACGTCTCTGATTATTGTGGCTAAAACTTCCAAAACTATGTTGAATAATAGTGGTGAGAGTGAGCAACCTTGTCTTGTTCCTGATCTTAGAGGAAATGGTTTCAGTTTTTCACCATTGAGAATGATGTTGGCTGTGGGTTTGTCATATATGGCCTTTATTATGTTGAGGTAGGTTCCCTCTATCCCTACTTTCTGGAGGGTTTTTTTTTTATCATAACTGGGTGTTGAATTTTGCTGAAAGCCTTTTCTGCATCTATTGAGATGATCATATGGTTTTTCTCCTTACATTTGTCAATATGGCTTATCTCATTGATTGATTTGTGTACATTGAAGAATCCTTGCATTCCTAGGATAAACCCCACTTGATCATGCTGTATGATCCCTTTAATGTGCTGTTGGATTCTGTTTGCTAGTATTTTGTTGAGTATTTTTGCATCTATGTTCATGAGTGATATTGGCCTGTAGTTTTCTTTTTTTCTGACATCTTTGTCTGGTTTTGGTATCAGGGTGATGGTGGCCTCGTAGAATGAGTTTGGGAGTGTTCCTCCCTCTGCTATATTTTGGAAGAGTTTGAGAAGGATAGGTGTTAGCTCTTCTCTAAATGTTTGATAGAATTCACCTGTGAAGCCATCTGGTCCTGGGCTTCTGTTTGTTGGAAGGTTTTTAATCACAGTTTCAATTTCAGTGCTTGTGATTGGTTTGTTTATATTTTCTATTTTTTTCTGGTTCAGCCTCAGAATGTTGTGCTTTTCTAAGATGTGTCCGTTTCTTCCAGGTTGTCCATTTTATTAGCATAGAGTTGCTCGTAGTAATCTCTCATGACCCTTTGTATTTTTGCAGTGTCAGGTGTTACTTCTCTTTTTTCATTTCTAATTCTGTTGATTTGAGTCTTCTCCCTTTTCTTCTTGATGAGTCTGGCTAATGGTTTGTCAATTTTCTTTATCTTCTCGAAGAACCAGTTTTTAGTTCTACTGATCTTTTCTATCATTTCCTTCATTTATTTTTCATTTATTTCTTATCTGATCTTTATGATTTATTTCCCTCTGCTAACTTTGGGGTTTTCTTGTTCTTCTTTCTCTAATTGCTTTAAGTGTAAGGTTAGGTTGTTTATTTGAGATGTTTTTTGTTTCTTGAGGTAGGATTGTATTACTATAAACTTACCTCTTAGAACTGCTTTTGCTGCATCCCATAGGTTTTGGGTCGTTGTGTTTTCATTGTCATTTGTTCCCAGGTATTTCTTGATTTCCTCTTTGATTTCTTCAGTGATCTCTTGGTTATTTAGTAGCGTATTGTTTAGTCTCCATGTGTTTGTATTTTTTACATATTTTTTCTTGTAATTGATATCTAGTCTCATAGTGTTGTGATCAGAAAAGATACTTGATATGATTTCAATTTTCTTAAATTTACAAAGGCTTGATTTGTGACCCAAGGTATGATCTATCCTGGAGAATGTTCCATGAGCACTTGAGAGGGAAGTTTATTTTGTTGTTTTTGGATGCAATGTCCTATAAATATCAATTAAGTCCATCTTCTTTAATGTGTCATTTAAAGCTTGTTTCCTTATTTATTTTCATTTTGGTTGATCTCTCCATTGGTGAAAGTGGGATGTTAAAGTCCCCTACTATTATCGTGTTACTGTCGATTTCCCATTTTATGGCTGTTAGCATTTGCCTTATGTATTGAGGTGCCCCTATGATGGGTGCATAAATATTTACAATTGTTGCATCTTCTTTTTGGATTGATCCATTGATCATTATGTAGTGTCCTCTTTGTCTCTTGTAATAGTCTTTATTTTAAAGTCTATTTTTTCAGATGTGAGAATTGCTACTCCAGCTTTCTTTTGATTTCCTTTTGCATGGAATATCTCACTTTTAGTCTGTATGTGTCCCTAGGTCTGAAGTGGGTCTCTTGTAGACAGCGTACATATGGGTCTTGTTTTTGTATCCATTCAGTCAGTCTATGTCTTTTGGTTGGAGCATTTAATCCATTTACATTTAAGGTGATTATCAATATGTATGTTCCTATTACCATTTTCTTAATCGTTTTCAGTTTGTTATTGTAGGTCTTTCCCTTCTCTTGTGTTTCCTGCCTAGAGAAGTTCCTTTAGCATTTGTTGTAAAGCTGGTTTGGTGGTGCTGAATTCTCTTAGCTTTTGCTTGTCTGTAAAGGTTTTAATTTGTCCATCAGATCTGAATGAGATCCTTGCTGGGTAGAGTAATCTTGGTTGTAGGTTTTTCCCTTTCATCACTTTAAATATGTCCTGTCACTCCCTTCTGGCTTGCAGAGCTTCTGCTGAAAGATCAGCTGTTAACCTTATGGGGATTCCCTTGTGTTATTTGTTGCTTTTCCCTTGCTGCTTTTAATATTTTTTCTTTGTATTTAATTTTTGATAATTTGATTAATATGTGTCTTGGCATGTTTCTTCTTGGATTTATCCTATATGGGACTCTCTGCGCTTCCTGGACTTGATTGACTATTTTGTTTCCCATATTAGGGAAATTTTCAACTATAATCTCTTCAAATAGTTTCTCAGTCCCTTTCTTTTTCTCTTCTTCTTCTGGGACCCCTATAATTAAAATGTTGGTGCATTTAATGTTGTCCCAGAGGTCTCTGAGACTGTCCTCAATTCTTTTCATTCTTTTTTCTTTATTCTGCTATGTGGTAGTTATTTCCACTATTTTATCTTCCATGTCACTTATCCGTTCTTCTGCCTTAGTTATTCTGCTACTGATTCTTTCTAAAGAGTTTTTAATTTCATTTATTGTGTTGTTTATCATTGTTTGTTTGCTCTTTAATTCTTCTAGGTCTTTGTTAAATGTTTATTGTTTTTTCTCCATTCTGTGTCCAATATTTTGGATCACTGTTACTGTCATTACTCTGAATTCTTTTTCAGGTAGACTGCCTATTTTCTCTTCATTTGTTTGGTCTGGTGGGTTTTTACCTCACTCCTCATCTGCTGCGTATTTCTCTGTCTTCTCATTTTGCTTAGCTTACTGTATTTGTGTTCTCCTTTGCACAGGCTGCAGGTTCTTAGTTCTTGTTGTTTTTGGTGTCTTCCCCCAGTGGCTAAGGTTGGTTGTGTAGGCTTCCTGGTGGATGGGAGTGGTGCCTTTGTTCTGAGGGATGAGGCTGGGTCTTGTCTTTCTGGTGGGGAGGACTGTGTCCGGTGGTGTTTTTTGGGGTGTCTGTGAACTTATTATGATTTTAGCTGCCTCTCTGCTAATGGGTGGGGTTGTGTTCCTGTCTTGCTAGTTGTTTGACATGGGTGTGCAGCACTGGAGCTTTCTGGTCATTGAGTGGAGCTGGGTCTTAGCGTTGAGACAGAGATCTCTCAGAGAGCTTTCGCCATTTGATATCATGTGGAGCCAGGAGGTCTCTGGTGTACCAATGCCCTGAACTCGGCTCTCCCACCTCAGATGCACAGGCCTGACACCCGGCCGGAGCACAAAGACCCTGTCAGCCACACGGCTGCTAGTGTTGCAGGATCTCCTGAAGAGGTGGGGGGTACCTGTGGCTCACTGCGGGTACAAGGATATGGGCAACAGAAGTTCTGGGAAGTACTCCTTGGCGTGAGCCCTCCTAGAGTCCCCCATCATTAATTTAGCCTCATTGAATTTTAATTTAATGTTATGAACTCTAGTATCGGATATTTACCAATGAAACTCTATTATGAGTGTTCTTAAAGAACTTCATACATCAGAGTTATTAACCAAAAAATACTACGGTTTATATTGCTTGCACTAAATAGAATATTTCACTGGCTCCAAAGGAGAATATTCACCTTGCTCTTGGGTTGGTATCTTATCTCTATTTCTCAGTTTCTCTCTCTCTCTGGGGGTGTTTCTTATTTTCTTTTCATATATGTTTTATTTTCTCTTTTTCATGTCGTATTTTCTCTCTTGGCCACTCCACTCTGCCTTATAACCTCATTTCATTTATTAGATGGGTGACTTTTGCTAGAATTACATAAATAATATAATGACGAAAGATTTTTCACCCTCTCATTTGTTGCTGTGAATCCAGAATCACATTATCGAGGACTGCTGAGCACAACCAATGTTATTATCTCCAAAGAAAGCAAGGAGAATCTTTGAAATCACATAGTCATTTTGCTTTGCAATCCAGGCACTTACAAAGAATGCAAATGACTGTTTGAAAAATGGAAAAATAAATTTGTTATTTATTTAAATTTATTTGCTAGCCACCTGGTAGATGGACTAGATAGAAGGGCCTGGGTGTAGAGGAAGCCTTTTCCTCCTTGCCTGTTGTCTGCTGTGATCTTCCTTGTTCTATTTGTTTTTTTTTTTTTGTTCTATGAAATATGCAGTGAGGTGATTTTGACAAAGCACCTCTGTTTCTCAACTATACTGTATAATGCAATACCTGATAAGCATGTTTCATCCTATGGTTTCCAGGCTCCTATTTATCGTTCCTTAGATGCATTCTTAGGGGACAAAATGTAAGATTTTTTTTTAACAAATTGAACATTTTAATTCAGTTGCAGTCTAAAAATATATAAAGAAATTTAATCTTGATCATCTGGATGACTACTTCATCTCCAAGTACTGCCAAAGAGTTCCAGGAACCAAAGTTGTTTATGATTATACTCACAAGTAAAGGCCAAGTATATTACTACCTGCTGCATGAAGGGCTTTTTACAGAGGTTCAAATGGAGAATTGAGTCATCAAAAAGCTCTCAGAGTACAAGTCTCATCAAACAAAAGGCATAAGAGCTGTTGTAGTCAGGATTATTTCAAAATACCAATAAATACATTGTGCACTCTTTTTTTATGTAAGAAAAAGGCAAAAATAATATGTAATAAACCTGCAATTACTTATTTTTAACTTTTCAGTATTGGATTTTGTAGTACAGAATTAAATTGATTATACCATTGTCAACTACAAATGGCATTTTCCATTGGCACTTGCCATCTACCCCTACAAGGATTAAATCATGTGCTGCTGCAGCTGCTGACTTTCAACACGCCCTGAAAGGAGTTCAGGGTGGAGAGCTGAAATGAGGCACTCTGTGCTCTGGGAAAAACTGGCAGAACAGGTCTTCAGATAGTTAGATATTTTCAGGAGACAATTTTATGAGCCCAATTCTTGTATCTCCTCATATCTAGAAAAGCACTAAAATCCTTCATGGTGATGACTGCTCCTCGTGCCTAGCAGTAACCTTCACGAGACTAGCAGAAACCTTCTGTAAAAAATATGTGCTTGATTGCACGTATTCCCCCTTCACCAAAATCACGTATATACTGATCTTCCCCCCTGTCTCTTTGGAGCAGTTTCTCAGAGCTATCTGGGATGCTGTTTCCTGCACTGCAGTCCTCATTTTGCCCCAAATAAAACGTAACTCGCAACTCTCATGTTGTGCATTTTTTTAAAGTCTAAACCATCAAGGTAAAGAATTGGTGATTTAAAATTAGGTCATTGTTAAAATTGAAAACTTGCACTAGTAAAAATAGCAATGAGACATGATGGCCCATCATTCTCAATATAAAAAGAATCAAATAAACAAAAATTATAAAATATTCAAATATATCTGCCTATTTTCATCAAAACCGACATCATCAATTTAGTTTTGGGGAAACATCCTTGATCATATTAAGTTAATATTTTTAGTTTTATTTATTTTATTTTGTAGTTTTGTTTGTATTTATAATTCATTGTTGTTTTACAAGTGAAAAGGTTTCTATTCAGCTTTATGGCTATACATATTTTAGAAGCATTTCCAGTAGTGAAATGAAATCAAGGGTGTGACAATGAGTATAAGATGCTTTAGGGCACTGGGGATATTAAGGAGCATAGAGGTTAGATAAGCCCAAGAGTGACATGATCGGTGATTTCAGGTGAGAGACAGCATTCAAAACTAGACAGAGGAGACTGAATTCAGCAGAGTAAGAAATAAGAAGACAGTGACAGAAAACTAAACCATTATCATTATACTGAAAGGAGTGGAATGGGGAAAGCAAAGAGCTTGGGAAGGATGATGTTACAGAAATTTGGACACAAGGTGACAGAGATCTGACCTAAGATAATGACAAAAAATAATGGAGAGTGACATTCTGAAATAAAATCTAACATAGTGATTGCACCATGAAACTACCTGGAATACAAACATAATTACTCTGATTTGATCTTTGGGTTTTTTTCTTTTCCACAGAGAAAGAGATAGTCACCCTGGAGCCAAAGCAGGACCTCAGTACTAAAAGACCAGGGATTTAGTGCTGGATCTTATACCTACTTATTGTCATTCATATAGTCTTTGTGGTCTCAGTTACCTCATCTATAAACAAAATGGATTAGCTGAAAGGGTGGTTTTCAAATACCATTTCCTCCCCTCACTATTGAACATTTTTTTCTAAGCTACCTGACATCTTATATAAAACTCAAAAAGTTGAGAAAGATAAAAGCAGCCCAGAAATTTTATAAAAAATTTGGCACATATGTATCATATGATCTGGCCATTCCACTCCCAGGTATTTGTCTAAGATAAACAAAAGCAAATGTCAATTACAAAGACTAGTATAAGAATTTTATAGCAGCTTCGTTTGTAATAGCCAAAAACTAGTGACAACAGAAATCTTCACCAACAGATAAATAAATTGTGGTATGTCCATACAAAGGGATACTTTTTAGCAATAAAAAGGAATTTTCTATGGATACACACAACTTGAGTCAATCTTAAAATGACTATAGCAGTGAAAGAAGCCCAACAAAAGAGAGTACGTATTATATGACTCATTTTATAAAACTAGCAAATGCAAACTATTTTATAATGATGAAAATTAGATCAGTGGTTGCTGTGGATGGATGGAGAGATGGGGGTGGGAGGAATTACAAAGGGGCATCAGGAAACTTTTGGGGTGGTGATGGATTCATTTACTATCTTGATTGTGGTGATGGTTTCAAGGATATATATATATATATATATATGTCAAAATTTATCAAATTTTACACATTAAGTATATGTAATTTGTGTGTCAATTATATCTCAATAAAGCTGTTCTTAAAAATATAGAGCAATCCTGACAGTTGACCCCTGGAAGTTGGTCTAGTTGCTTCCTGTTAGGGCATGGTGTTCCTTTGGGGGACAAAAACAATATCACAGGATATCAACATTAGACAAGGACTCCCCATGACTGTGATGGAACAAAACAATGGAAAGACCACTTCACACTCCACAATGATACCTAAACAGAGATATTAGCAGAGCCATTAGGCAGAGAATGACCAAACACCACTGCACCGCCTTCTAAGTTAACATGAGCGACAACTGCATCTTCAATGAATACTCTAGCCCCATTTTTTCCCTTACCTCCTAGATAAAAAATAAGGTAGTCAATTATCAAACTGCCCTAGATTCCTGACAGTAGTCAGTCCAAAACAGACCCTTGCCTCCTGAGCCGTCCCACTAAAAATTAAATAAAATAAAATAATAAAATGAAATGAAATGAAATGAAATGAAATGAAATGAAATAAAATAAAATAAAATAAATAAAATAAAATAAAATAAAATACACAAGCCTCAATCCTATAATAAGCGACCCCCTCCCCTTACCCATTTCCTCTTTCAGAGAATCTCCAATGTTTCTGCATAGTGCGCAGTCTCACTTGCTGCAATAATAATAAACCTAACTTTATTGACTGAAAGTTTTCCTGGTGATCTTTGGCTGGTGGATATAACAAAGAAAAACTGAAAGTAGAGTTCTCTGAACTGTGGGATGTGGGAAACCTCTCTTGTCCTCCATTCTACCTACCCCTGAGGACCTTCCACTCTGGAAGCCACTGAAGCAGATAATCTCTAAGAACTACTAAAACCCATATTTTCATGGGGTTGATGATGATAATCTCAGTCTCTGGAGATAATAATAGCCTTTATGCAGCTTTTTAATTGAGACAGTCTCTTGAAAGAACTGGAATGTTCGTTTTAACATTAGTATTGTGCCCGAGAATGTGATCAACAGTTAACGGAGAGGCCGTTATTTATGCAGAGAAATCATTTTGACGTCTCTTTAACAGTTTAATATTTTCCCCAGTGCTCTCAATTTCCCTCTACACTTGGTCTGTGGCATTGGGGAGAGGAATTCCATTTTTGCTGCCTTACTTAAAAGAGATTGATCCATGAATGTGTTTTCCTTAGCTTCCTGCTGATAAATGTTTTTCCCCTGCTATTTTCCTGAGTTATTTCTGTCCTGGATTCTCATCTTGAATAAGCAGACAGGGAATTGAGATGAAGAACAGACTTGAATATTTGGGATGTTTTCCAGAATGCACTGGCCAATGATGGAAGGCTGTGATGGGGCAAAGAAAATTTGATTCGTGAAAGTTAATTCTGGAACTTTAAATATACCCAAATGTCAAACTTACTTTTTTGAAAGGTAAGAGTATGTATCTATAAACTTCTTTTTCTATCCTACTAAAATCCTTAAAAAATTTACTATCTGCCGTCTAATCTCTATTGTCACTTTACAGAGGCCTAGAAGGAATTTTTATAACATCTTTTGTTGTTTAAATACGTATAATAGGTAGCACAGTGATAGAAGCCCAAGACTAAAAGAATATTGAGGTTATAAAAGTGGATTTTGATTTGTGACTATAATTCTTTGATTTTAGGAAAAGTGGGGCAGGCGGGGTGGGAGGAACAGAAGTGGTAAGATCAGAAGGAAGAAACCATCTTCCCGTGTTATATTCATCCATCCAAGCATGGCAGTTTTGGTACCACAGCCTATATTTTGGGACTGGGGCTCAGTTGGGAAGAGATAATCAGGGAACAAAGTCTAGAGCCTGGCAATGGAGACAGTGAAGCAAGAGTCCAGCAGAGAAGGAAAGTTTAAATTTTATAGACTGATAGGAACTTTCAAAAGAACATACTCTTCCATAGCTTTTTAATCTTTTTAAAGACCTTTCACATTTATTGTCTCACTGAAAATCTAGAAAACTCCAGGGAGGTAAGTAAGGCTGGTAAAATGATAAAATGTGAGTATAGTTAGGACTCAGGGCCCTGTAGTCAGGAGCTAAGATTCTCATCTTAGCAAAGCCACTTGCCAAATACTAACTTTGGACAATTTATGAAACCTCTTTAAGCCTTAATGTATTAATGTATTCCTGAAAATTAGTACCTACTTCAGATGAGGCCTGTGAGGATTACATAAAACAATGAATGAAAAGCTCTTAGCATAGGTCTTGCCACACTGTAAGCCCTTTATAAAGATTAGCTACTATTACTACTACTGCTACTATTCACTGGAAAGAACTGTAATTATGCTCTAGCACTGAACATTCTTTTTATGTGTATCAAACTAGTACACGTACCTTAAAAAGTGAAATACTACTAAAAGTTTATAATTAAACAGCCTTACTACTTCCTTCCACATGTGATTCTCTTTTCCCAGAGGGAGCAACTCAATTTTTCTAGATTTTTTTTTTTTTTTTAGTATTCATTGTCATATTTCTAAATAACATGCCCTGCTATTTATTAATTTTTCCATTTTCAAGCGTCACACATTAATTTCTTGTGATAAAAATATCAGAATTTTGTATTCTTACACTACCCCACATTAACTTCCTGTTCTACACCTCTCCCTATTTTTCTAAGTTATATCACATTTTTGACAAATTGAATATTCAGAGTTTATATTATCATAACTAAATATGTATTATTCAGAGTTAAACCACTTGTATGTGATAATTATCTTTCCTTTCTTGTACACCTTTGTTTTTCCTGGAAATTAGTATAATTATCACATTTGCTCATTTGCTTGGTTTCCTATTTTCCTATCAACAATTCTTTCCACACTCACCAATAAAGCTGTGAAATTTCTCTCAATTCAGTCAAATATATCAGTTCATTTCTCTGAGGGGGTAGTGGGAAGAGATACCCATGTATCTAATATAAAGCATACAATCTATTTTTATTTTTTCTCTGAAAGTTTTAAAGATAGTTTTTGTGCCCACAGTATTGTGAAATTTAATAATGTTTTAATATTTATAAATAATAATATATAAATATAATAATATTTTAGGACAGGTATTTTTCTCATAGAAGCATTTTAATGCTATAAATTTCCCTCCAAGCACAGCTTTAGCTGTATCCCATGAATTTTTATACATTGTATTTTCATATTCACTCAATTCAAAATATTTTCTAATTTCCCTGAGACTTACTCTTTCACCCACAGATTATTTAAAAGTATGTTGTTTAATTTCCAAATGTTTGGAGATATTCTTGTTAGCTTTCTATTATTAATCTTTAGAAATTTTTTCTTCTAAAAAAAGAAAACTGTAATTCTCACAAATCACATATTCTCTTTCAAAGAACTATACAAGGCAGATAAATTTTATTCACAGAATCCCCAAGTTGCTGTTCCATTATTGAAGTAGATAAAATACACGGAGTTCCCCTTATTAATTTGTGCTGCACATCTTGCCATTAAGAGCATCACTTCTTCCCTATCCTAAATAAAAAATCATTGTGTGGACACACGTTATGGACAAAGACCACACTTGGTAGGATTTAAATTCTTTTATATTTGTTAAGGTTTGTTTTATGCCCCAAGATATGATGTATCTTGGTGAATATTCCATGTGCACTTGAAACACATGTATATTATTGTGTTGTTGGGTGGAATGTTCTCTAAATGCCAGTTAGATCCAGTCAGTTAATGGCTTTGTTCAATATCTTCGTTGATTTTCTGTTTACTACTTCTGTTACTAAAAAGAGTGTTAAAATTTTCAACTACAATTGTGTATTTTTTAACTTTTTCTTTTGGTTCTGTAAATTTTTGCTTCATGTACTTTTCAGTTTTTAAGTGACTACATGCCTAGGATCGTGTCTTCTTTGCAAATCTACACTTTTTATCAATTTATAATATGTCTCTTTACTTTGGGTATCTTTCTTTGTGCTAAAGTCTACTTTGTCTAATGTTAATATAGTCACTCCAGTTTTTATTAAACTAGTATTTGCATGATATATCTTTCTTCATCCCTTAACTTTTAGCCTATCTTATTGTTATATTTGAAATGAGCTTCTTGTAAACAGCATATGGGTCATTTCTTAAGAATCCATCTCAAAAACCTCTATCTTTTAATGAATATGTTTAAATCATTTACATTAATCTAATTATTGATATGTTTGTATTTAGGTCTACCATTTTATAATTTTCCTGTTTCTTTCCTCTGGTTGTTCTTTTCCTGCCCTTTTTAAAAGTTATTAAGCCAATTTTTACTTATTTATTTATTTTTGGCTCTGCCATGCAACTTGCAGGATCTTTGACCCTGGGCCCCGACAGTGAAAGCACTGAGTCCTAACCACTGCACTGACAGGGAATTCCCATATTTAACCAATTTTTAGTATTTTGTTGCAATTTATCTATTGTGATTTTGACTACATCTCTTTGTATAATGTATTTAGTGGTTGCTCTAGGGACTAAAATATACATACTTAACTTTTCACAGTCTACTTAGAATCAGTGTTTTACAACTTTAATAGGAATATAGAAACCTTACTTCCATGTAGGTCCATTTATCTCCTCCTTGCAACTGGTAGTATGTATATTACACCTACATACATTGACAACTCCATAGTTTTTGCTTACAATCATTAAACATGCTTTAAAGAACTCAAGAAGAGATAGTCTACTATATTAATCCAAATATTTACCATTTATATTACTTTCCATCATTCCTGATGATTCAAGTTTCTTTCCATTCTGTCTGTAGAATTTTCTTTAGAAATTATTTCAGGATAGATCTGTATAGATTCTAATTTCCTTCATCTGGGAATGTCTTAATTTCACTTTCATTTCTATAGAATACTTTTGCTGGATATAAAATTCTGGGTTGGCAGCTATTTATTTCAGTGATTGAAAAATGTTGTGCCACTTCTTGCTTCAGTGGTTTCAGATGAGAAATCCCCAGTTACTTGTATTATTATTCTCCTATAAGTAATGTGTCTGTTTCTTCTAGCTGCTTTGAAGATTTTTTTTCATTGTCTTTAGTTGTCATCACTTTTATTACGCTATGTCTGGGCATGCATTTCTTTGGGTTTATCCTATTTTAGGGCCACTCAGCTTCTTGAGTATTTGATCTTTGGAAGTTTTCAGTCATCATGTATTTCAAGAAGTTTTTTTCAATGTCTTACTCTTTTTCTTCTCCTCTGGGACTGCAAGGACAGGAAGGTTAGCTATTTTGGTATTGTCCCACAGCCTCTGTGGTTCTGTTCATTTTTTTTCCCGTATTTTTTCTCTTTTCTGTCTAGATTAGGTAATTTTTATTGATTTACCTTAAAGTTCACTGACTCTTTGTTCTGTCATTTCCATTCCATTATTGAGTCTCCCCAGTGATTTTTTTTCTTACTTCAGTTATATTTTTCCATTCTAAAATTTCCATTTTGTTGTTTTTATATTCTCTTTCTTTGTTGATACTCCCTATTTTAACTTTTGCTTCAAGAGTGCCCATGATTGCTCATTCAAGCATTTTTATTTTTATCTATTTATTTTTTCTTTTATTTACTTTTTTTATACAGCAGGTTCTTATTACTTATCCATTTTATACACATCAGTGTATACATGTCAATCCCAATCTCCCAATTCATCACACCACCACCCCCACCATCCGCCGCTTTCTCCCCTTGGTGTCCATACGTTTGTTCTCCACTTCTGTGTCTCAATTTCTGTCCTGCAAACCGGTTCATCTGTACCAATTTTCTAGTTTCCACATATATGAGTTAATATATGATATTTGTTTTTCTCTTTCTGACTTACTTCACTCTGTATGACAATCTCTAGATCCATCCACGTCTCTACAAATGACCCAATTTCGTTCCTTTTTACGGCTGAGTAATATTCCATTGTATATATGTACCACATCTTCATTATCAATTCGTCTGTCGATGGGCATTTAGGTTGCTTCCATGACCTGGCTATTGTAAATAGTGTTGCAATGAATATTGGAGGGCATGTGTCTTTTTGAATTATGGTTTTCTCTGGGTATATGCCCAGTAGTGGGATTGCTGGGTCACATGGTAATTCTGTTTTTAGTTTTTAAGGAACCTCTCTTCTCCATAGTGGCTGTATCAATTTACAATCCCACCAACAGTGCAAGATGGTTCCGTTTTCTCCACACCCTCTCCAGAATTTGTTGCTTGCAGATTTTCTGATAATGCCCATTCTAACTGGTGTTAAGTGATATCTCATTGTAGTTTTGATTTGCATTTCTCTAATAATTAGTGATGTTTAGCAGCTTTTCATGTGCTTCTTCGTCATCTGTATGTCTTCTTTGGAGAAATGTCTATTTATGTCTTCTGCCTATTTTGGGATTGGGTTGTTTGTTTTTTTAATATTGAGCTGCATGAGTTGCTTATATATTTTGGAGATTAATCCTTTGTCTGTTGATTCCTTTGCAAATATTTTCTCCCATTCTGAGGGTTGTCTTTTCGTCTTGTTTATGGTTTCCTTTGCTGTGCAAAAGCTTTTAAGTTTCATTAGGTCCCATTTGTTTATGTTCGTTTTTATTTCCATTACTCTAGGAGGTAGATCAAAAAAGATCTTGCTGTGATTTATGTCAAACTGTTCTTCCTATGTTTTCCTCTAAGAGTTTTATAGTGTCTGGTCTCACATTTAGGTCTCTAATCCATTTTGAGTTTATTTTTGTGTATGGTGGTAGGGAGTGTTCTAATTTTATTCTTTTACATGTAGCTGTCCAGTTTTCCCAGCACCACTTATTGAAGAGGCTGTCTTTTCTCCATTGTATATCCTTGCCTCCTTTGTCATAGATTAGTTGACCATAGGTGTGTGTTTATCTCTGGGCTTTCTATGCTGTTCCATTGATCTATATTTCTGTTTTTGTGCCAGTAGTATATTGTCTTGATTACTGTAGCTTTGTAGTACAGTCTGAAGTCAGAGAGTCTGATTCCTCCAGCTCCGTTTTTTCACCTCAAGACTACTTTGGCTATTCGGGGTCTTTTGTGTCTCCATACAAATTTTAAGATTTTTGTTCTAGCTCTGTAAAAAATGCCATTGGTAATTTGATAGGGATTACACTGAATCTGTAGACTGCTTTGGGTAGTAGAGTCATTTTCACAATATTGATTCTTCCAATCCAAGAACATGGTATATCTCTCCATCTGTTGGTATCATCTTTAATTTCTTTCATCAGTGTCTTATAGTTTTCTGCATACAGGTCTTTTGTCTCCCTAGGTAGGTTTATTCCTAGGTATTTTATTCTTTTTGTTGCAATGGTAAATGGAAGTGTTTCCTTAATTTCTCTTTCAGATTTTTCATCATCAGTGTATAGGAATGCAAGAGATTTCTGTGCATTAATTTTGTATCCTGCAACTTTACCAAATTCATTGACTAGCTCTAGTAGTTTTCTGGTGGCATCTTTAGGATTCTCTATGTATAGTATCATGTCATCTGCAAACAGTGACAGTTTTACTTCTTCTTTTCCAATTTGGATTTCTTTTTCTTCTCTGATTGCTATGGCTAGGACTTCCAAAACTATGTTGAATAATAGTAGTGAGAGTGGACATCCTTGTCTTGTTCCTGATCTTAGAGGAAATGCTTTCAGTTTTTCACCATTGAGAATGCTGTTTGTTGTGGGTTTGTCATATATGCCCTTTATTATGTTGAGGTAGGTTCTCTCTATGCCCACTTTCTGGAGAGTTTTTATCATAAATCATTGTTGAATTTTGTCAAAAGCTTTTTATGCATCTATTGAGATGATCATATGGTTTTTATTCTTCAGTTTGTTAATATGGTGTATCACATTGATTGATTTGCATATATTGAAGAATCCTTGCATCCTTGGGATAAATCCCACTTGATCATGGTGTATGATCCTTTTAATGTGTTGTTGGATTCTGTTTGCTAGTATTTTGTTGAGGATTTTTGCATCTATATTCATGAGTGATACTGGTCTGTAATTTTCTTTTTTGTAGTATCTTTGTCTGGTTTTGGTATTAGGGTGATGGTGGCCTCATAGAATGAGTTTGGGAGTGTTGCTCCCTCTGCAATTTTTTAGAAGAGTTTGGGAAGGATGGGTGTTAGCTCTTCTGTAAATGTTTGATAGAATTCGCCTGTGAAGCCATCTGGTCCTGGACTTTTGTTTGTTGGAAGATTTTTAATCACAGTTTCAATTTCATTACTTGTGACTGGTCTGTTCATATTTTCTATTTCTTCCTGGTTCAGTCTTGGAAGGTTATACCTTTCTAAGAATTTGTCCATTTCTTCCAGGTTGTCCATTTTATTGGCATAGAGTTGCTTGTAGTAGGATGCTTTGTATTTCTGTGGTGTTTGTTGTAACTTTTCCTTTTTCGTTTCTAATTTTATTGATTTGAGTCCTCTCCCTCTTTTTTTGATGAGTCTGGCTAATGGTGTATCTATTTTGTTTATCTTCTCAAAGAACCAGCTTTTAGTTTTATTGATCTTCACATTTCTATTTCATTTATTTCTGCTCTGATCTTTATGATTTCTCTCCTTCTGCTAACTTTGGGTTTTGTTTGTTCTTCTTTCTCTAGTTCCTTTAGGTGTAAGGTTAGATTGCTTATTTGAGATTGTTCTTGCTTCTTGAGGTAGGCTTGTATAGCTATAAACTTCCCTCTTAGAACTGCTTTTGCTGCATCCCATAGGTTTTGGATTGTCGTGTTTTCATTGTCATTTGTCTCTAGGTATTTTTTGATTTCCTCTTTGATTTCTTCAGTGATCTCTTGGTTACTTAGTAACGTATTGTTTAGCCTCCATGTGTTTCCGTTTTTTACATTTATTTCCCTGTAATTGATTTCTAATCTCATAACATTGTGGTCAGAAAAGATGCTTGATATGACTTCAATTTTCTTAAATTTACTGAGGCTTGATTTGTGACCCAAGATGTGATCTATCCTGGAGAATGTTCCATACGCACTTGAGAAGAAAGTGTAATCTGCTGTTTTTGGATGGATTGTCCTATAAATATCAATTGCATCTATCTGGTTTATTGTGTCATTTAAAGCTTCTGTTTCCTTATTAATTTTCTGTTTGGATGATCGATCTATCCATTGGTGTAAGTGAGGTGTTAAAGTCCCCCACTATTATTGTGTTACTGTCAATTTCCTCTTTTATAGTTGTTAGCAGTTGCCTTATGTATTGAGGTGCTCCTATGTTGGGTGCATATATATTTATAATTGTTATATCTTCTTCTTGGATTGATCCCTTGACCATTATGTAGTGTCCTTCCTTGTCTCTTGTAACATTCTTTATTTTAAAGTCTATTTTATGTGATATGAGTATTGCTACTCCAGCTTTCTTTTGATTTCCATTTGCATGGAATATCTTTTTCCATCCCCTCACTTTCAGTCTGTATGTGTCCCTAGGTCTGAAGTGGGTCTCTTGTAGACAGCATATATATGAGTCTTGTTTTTGTATCCATTCAGCAAGCCTGTGTCTTTTGGTTGGACCATTTAATCCATTCACGTTTAAGGTAATTATCGATATGTATGTTCCTATTACCATTTTCTTAATTGTTTTGGGTTGGGTTTTGTAGGTCCTTTTCTTCTCTTGTGTTTCCCACTTAGAGAAGTTCCTTTAGCATTTGTGGTAAAGCTGGTTTGGTGGTGCTGAATTCTCTTAGCTTTTGCTTGTCTGTAAAGCTTTTGATTTCTCCATCGAATCTGAATGAGATCCTTGCCAGGTAGAGTAATCTTGGTTGTAGGTTCTTCCCTTTTCATCACTTTAAGTATATCATGCCACTCCCTTCTGGCTTGTAGAGTTTCTGCTGAGAAATCAGCTGTTAACCTTATGGGAGTTCCCCTGATGTTATTTGTTGTTTTTCCCTTGTTGCTTTCAATAATTTTTCATTGTCTTTAATTTTTGCCAATTTGATTACTCTGTGTCTTGGCATGTTTCTCCTTGGGTTTATCCTGTATGGGACTGTCTGGATTTCCTGGACTTGGGTGGCTATTTCCTTTCCCATGTTAGGGAAGTTTTCGACTATAATCTCTTCAAATATTTTCTCAGGTCCTCTCTCTCTCTCTTCTCCTTCTGGGACCCCTATAATGTGAATGTTGTTGCATTTAATGTCATCCCAGAGGTCTCTTAGGCTGTCTTCATTTCTTTTCAGTCTTTTTTCTTTATTCTGTTCCACAGCAGTGATTTCCACCATTCTGTCTTCCAGGTCACTTATCCGTTCTTTTGTCTCAGTTATTCTGCTATTGATTCCTTGTAGTGTATTTTTCATTTCAGTTATTGTATTGTTCATCTCTGTTTGTTTGTTTTTTAATTCTTCTAGACCTTTCTTAAGCATTTCTTGCATCTTCTCGATCTTTGCCTCCATTCTTTTTCCGAGGTCCTGGATCATCTTCACTATCATTATTCTCAATTCTTTTTCTGGAATGTTGCCTATCTCCACTTCATTTCATTGTTTTTCTGGGGTTTTATCTTGTTCCTTCATCTGGTACATAGCCCTCTGCCTTTTCATCTTGTCTATCTTTCTGTAAATGTGGTTTTTGTTCCACAGGCTGCTGAATTGTAGTTCTTCTTGCTTCTGCTGTCTGCCCTCTGGTGGATAAGGCTATCTAAGAGGCTTGTGCAAGTTTCCTGATGGGAGGGACTGGTGGTGAGTAGAGCTGGCTGTTGCTCTGGTGCGCAGAGCTCAGTAAAACTTTAATCCACTTGTCTGCTGATGGGTTGGGCTGGGTTCCCTCCCTGTTGGTTGTTTGGCCTGAGGCGATCCAACACTGGAGCCTATCTGGGCTCTTTGGTGGGGCTAATGGCGGACTCTGGGAGGGCTCACGCCAAGGAGTACTTCCCAAAACTTCTGCTGCCAGTGTCCTTGTCCTCACAGTGAGCCACAGACACCCCCTGCCTCTGCAGGAGACCTCCAACACTAGCAGGTAGGTCTGGTTCAGTCTCCTATGGGGTCAATGCTCCTTCCCCTGGGTCCCGATGCACACACTACTTTGTGTGTGCCCTCCAAGAGTGGAGTCTCTGTTTCCCCCAGTCCTGACAAAGTCCTGCAATCAAATCCCACTAGCATTCAAAGCCTGATTCTCTAGGAATTCCTCCTCCCCTTGCCGGACCCCCAGGTTGGGAACCTGACGTGGGGCTCAGAACCTTCACTCCAGTGGGTGGACTTCTGTGGTGTAAGTGTTCTCCAGTTTGTGAGTCACCACCATTCAAGCATTTTTAAAATGAATGCTTTAAAGTCTTTGTCAGATCACTCCAATACCTTTGTCATCTCAATACTGACATCTGTTAATTATCTTCTCCCATGCGAGTTGAGATTTTAATGATTCTTTATATGTCACATAATTTTGGAATGTATCCTGATCATTTTGAATATTAGATCATGAGCTGAGTCTTGTCTATATTCTATAGAGAATATATATATTTGTTTTAGCAGGTACTTGATCTACATAGATCCAAGGTGCAACCTCCAACGCATCTTCTATGGACTCTGGTTTCAATATCTGTTCAGTTTTCAAAGACTTTACAGTGCTACTGAGATCTGTCCTGCATGTGCATCTCCCAGTGGTCAGTCTGGGACCTGGGCAGAGGTCTAAGTGTTAGCACAGTTCTCAATGTTTTTGCCATACTAAGTATAATGAGATCTATTTGTGAGGGGTGGGTGAGCCAGAAGTTCATAAACAGATTTATAGGACTGCTTCAATATCCTGGGAAATATAAACTTGCCTGATAATGATCTGGAAGTTGAGTGACAGAGGGGCTAGGGCACAGTGGTTTTAAATGTTATTAGTAAACACACCAACTAAAAAAAGAAGAGTCAGCAAATTACATAAACATAGAATTCACAAAAGAGTGGGAAAATGACTTAAAGTAAATGAACAGATGCTCAACCTCACAAGTCACAGAACATGTATATTAACATCATAATGAGATACCATTTCACTCCAATATTATTCAAAAAATTAAAAGGCTGGTACTAATATAGAATAACAGAAACTCGTGGAGGTGTCATTATACCATCACTTGTGGAAAATAACTTGGTAATATCTACTAAAGTTGAAAAGGAACACACATTATAATGCAGCATAGGCACCCTTAGGTATTTGCCCTGGGGAGATTATAGCTCATATATAAAAGGAGAAGTGTACAAAAATGTTTTTAGCAGAAGTTTTTATAATAAGCAAAAATGGGATACAACCTAAATGCCCATGGAATAAACCAAATATGTTCTATTTATATAATGGAATTTTATACAGCAATGAGAATGAATGAATTCAAACTACAAGTATCAACATGAAAGAATAAAACAAATAAAATATGAATGAGAAAGGAAAAGTAAATTACAGTGGTATAAATACAACATATAGTCTTCCCATGAAATATTTTTCATAAAGTTTAAATATATGTAAGCAATACTATATATTGTTTATATAATTATTAATGTAGATTTATAATTTCTTATATATGTATATGTATATAAAAAGGAAGGTGTATATATATGTGTGTGTGTGTGTATATATATATATTCATCAACTGTATTAATAATGTTTAATTATGTAGGTTTATGGTAGGTACATTGTTATTGGTTTTATTACCATTTATACATTTAAAAAAATTATGGCAAAAGCCAAGAGCTTGAAGTTTGCATGTGTCTTTTTTCATTTCAGTGAATCTTCTTATCATCATAAGCATAAGAACCAACCAAAACAGTTCCCAGACATCTTTTACTGTGGCTCCTCCTCCCTTTCTTTCCACCATGTACACTGTAGGCCTCCACATTGGCATACCAGGTGTTCAAACATATCTTAGGTTTTATCACATTTCTGCCTTGTCTAAGATTTTCCCCTCTGTCTGGAATGCTCCTCCCTACACGTACACCAGAATATTTTTTTCTTAAAGACATACTTCAGTCCTACTACAAGAAACTGTCCTCTACACAGTGGTGATCTGGAACCACCTTGTACCAGCTTGCAAAATCCAAGTGTTACATTTTCAGAAAATTTTGAGACAATTGACATCACATTGGTAACTTGAAATTGGCCATGATGAAAATATTTATACCATGGAAATTAGCAAATGGTACAAATCAGGGTCTTTATCCTCAGAGGGTCAGTTGTTAAACATTTGCCAGTATACCACTGTCAACTCTTCCAGATGGAATTTATTCCTCCTCCCCCTATACTCTCTTGACAGTCTGTAGCACTCATTACTGTTTACCTTGCATTTTAGCTTTTAATGAATGCCTCTGTCATTGTTAGCTACTCTAGGGCAGAGAGGGGTCTCGTTCATCCTTATATCTCCCACAACACCTAACAGAGTCTCTTCAATATAACAGGTACTCAATAATTTTGATGAGTTAAATGCAAAAAAAGATTCAAGTTTCCCCCTTATGCAACCTGGAGTGAACTGGTGATGTACACTGATCCCATAGGAGGTATGGCAAGTCATATGGCAATGAGTAGAGTTAGCTAATACACTTATGAAAAGAGGGGAAAAACAATTTTAAAAGATAACACAGTTTATAAGACTCCCACACATACTTTTTCTTAATCCTAATAATCATTCAATTGCAACTATCAGGGGAACATATTTTTATTCTTATAAAATGTACTTTTCTACTTGTACAGATCAAATATGAGACTTGGATTCTTTTAAATTTCTTACAGTTTGAAACAACAAAAATTGTTAAGCATTTTACAAAGTTTCCTGAAAAAAATACAACTTTTTAAAAAATCTAAAACAAAATACTTATAATTGAGGAAGTTTGAGAATAAAAACATGTGAAAATCACTTTCCTACACAGCAGCATAGCAGTCTACATGCCCTAAAAAAACTTCCCACTAAATATAACTTTAAAACCTGTTACATAAAACATTTAATTATTTGTAATGTATCAATGGGCCTTCAAATTTGTAACCATCGCTCAGAACTGAAAATTAATTAAAGCAGAAACTCAGAGAGGTGAAGGAACCATTAATCTATCTTTGATCTTGAGAGCATTTGCCAAACCAGGTGAACTTGTGCTTAAGATGTCCTGGCCTCATAGACATAAAGGATAGGATACAAAGCTCTGAGCCCACCCAGAGCAAAGGGTCTGATAGGAGAGCACCCATATGCCTACATACATGCTTACTGTTGGAACCCAACAGACTATACCTTCAAAATAGAGTGTATTAGACACCCCTTCCCACAAGGAGACTAAAAAAAATACTTATATTAAAATTTGGTAATGAATGGAGGGGGAAAAAATCTCCCTTGAGAATACATGTAACAACAAGTTATTCCTCATGTACACTGTAGCTGGAATTCACACAATCTGGATGATCTGATAAAACCTAAGGAGATTTAGTTAATGTGGTCCCCAGCTACACATGTCCTAGGTGCTTAACAGAAATAAATGCAAATCTCCTTTGAATAAACTGTTTCAACCATTACCTCAAAGAATTCTCTTAAATCAAGTTCCCCAAAATATGATCTCACAGTCAAAAGGAGTAAAACATCAAACATGTAAAGCATGGTTAAGTGCAAAGCAGCAAAAACAATGAGCAGAGAATCAGGCCCAGAATGATGCACATGTTGAATTAGAAACACCACAGATTTTTTAAATAGGTTCAATACTTTTAAAGATATAAACGAAGGGGTTAAAATATAAATTAGGAACAAAAAGCTATGCAAATGGACAAGCAGATTTGAAAAAAAACAAAGCATTTCAAAGTGACAGAAATATAACTGAAAAAATTTTAAAAACTCAATTAATGGATATAACAGCATATTATAAATAACTGATAAGAAAAAAAGTAAAATAGAATAAGATCTGGCAGAGCACTCACTTCCGAGCGCAGGCAAAGTGCGGAGAGCGAGCTTGGGGTGGAAGCGAGCTAGGCTGCGCCCCCTGGAGCCGCAGGGGGCTCGGCGGGGTTCCTGGAAAGCAGCTGGGAAACCCAAGCGCAAAGGTTACAGAATGCCCAGAGCCAATTAATATGCACACATTTGCAGATGGTTTTGAAAGAAATTAATGCCGTGTGCTGACAGGGTCTTGGTGCTCCGGCCTGGTGTCAGGCCTGAGCCTCTGAGGTGGGAGAGCTGAGTTCAGGACACTGGACCACCAGAGTCCTCCAAGCCCCACATATTATCAATCGGCAAGAGCTCTCCGGGAGATCTCCATCTCAACCAAAAGACCCAGCTCCACTCAAAGATAAGCAAGCTACAGTGCTGGATGCCCCATGCCAATCAACCAGCAAGACAGGAACATAACCTCACCCATTAGCAGAGAGGCTGCCTAAAATCATAATAAGTTCACAGACACCCCAAAACACACCACCGGATGCGGCCCTGCCCACCAGAAAGAGAAGATCCAGCCCCACCCACTGGGACACAGGGACTGTTCCCCTCCACCAGGAACGCTACACAACCCACTAAACCAACCTCACCCAATGGGGGCAGACACCAAAAACAACGGGAATTATGAACCTGCAGCCTGCAAAAGGAGAACCCAAACACAGTAAGCTAAGCAAAATGAGAAGACAGAGAAATACACAGCAGATGAAGGAGCAAGGTAAAAACCCACCAGACCAAACAAATGAAGAGCAAATAGGCAGTCTACCTGAAAAAGAATTCAGAGTAATGACAGTAACAGTGATCCAAAATCTTGGAAATAGAATGGAGAAAATAGGAGAAACATTTAACAAAGACTGAGAAAAACTAAAGAGCAAACAAACAATGATGAACAACACAATAAATGAAATTAAAAATTCTCTACAAGGAATCAACAGCAGAATAACTGAGGCAGAAGAACAGATAAGTGACCTGGAAGACAAAATAGTGGAAATAACTACTGCAGAGAGGAATAAAGAAAAAAGAATGAAAAGAATTGAGGACAGTCTCAGAGACCTCTGGGACAACATTAAACACACTGACATTCAAATTATAGGGGTCCCAGAAGAAGAAGAGAAAAAGAAAGGGATTGAGAAAATATTTGAAGAGATTATAGTTGAAAACTTCCCTAACATGGGAAAGGAAATAGTCAGTCAAGTCCAGGAAATGCAGAGAGTCCCATACAGGATAAATCCAAGGAGAAACATGCCAAGACACATATTAATCACACTATCAAAAATTAAATACAAAGAAAAAATATTAAAAGCAGCAAGGGAAAAACAATAAATAAAATACAAGGGAATCCCCATAAGGTTAACAGCTGATCTTTCAGAAGAAACTCTGTAAGCCAGAAGGGAGTGGCAGGACATATTTAAAGTGATGAAAGGGAAAAACCTACAACCAAGATTACTTTACCCAGCAAGGATCTCATTCAGATTCGACAGAGAAATTAAAAACTTTACAGACAAGCAAAAGTTAAGAGAATTCAGCACCACCAAATCAGCTTTACCACAAATGCTAAAGGAAGTCCTCTAGGCAGGAAACACAAGAGAAGGAAAAGACCTACAAAAACAAACCCGAAACAATTAAGAAAATGGTAATAGGAACATACATATTGATAATTACCTTAAATGTAAATGGATTAAATGCTGCAACCAAAAGACATAGACTGGCTGAATGGATACAAAAACAAGCCCTGAAGAGTTATACAAGAGACCCACTTCAGACCTAGGGACACAAACAGAATGAAAGTGTGGGGATGGAAAAAGATATTCCTTGCAAATAGAAATCAAAAGAAAGCTGGAGTAGCAATTCTCATATCAGACAAAATAGACTTTAAAATAAAGACTATTACAAGAGACAAAGGAGGACACTACATAATGATCAAGGGATCAATCCAAGAAGAAGATATAACAATTGTAAATATTTATGCACCCAACATAGGAGCACCTCAATACATAAGGCAACTGCTAACAGCCATAAAAGGGGAAATCAACAGTAACACAATCATAGTAGGGGACTTTAACATCTCACTTTCAACAATGGACAGATCCTCCAAAATGAAAATAAATAAGGAAACACAAGCTTTAAATGATATGTTAAACAAGATGGACTTAATTGATATTTATAGGACATTCCATCCAAAAACAACAGAATACGCTTTCTTCGCAAGTGCTCAAGGAACATTATCCAAGATAGATCATATCTTGGGTCACAAATCAAGCCTTGGTAAATTTAAGAAAATTAAAATCGTATCAAGTACTTTTTCTGACCACAACGCTATGAGACTAGATATCAATTACAGGAAAAGATCTGTAAAAAATACAAACACATGGAGGCTAAACAGTACACTACTAAAAAACCAAGAGATCACTGAAGAAATCAAAGAGGAAATCAAAAATACCTAGAAACAAATGACAATGAAAACACGACGACCCAGTAGAGACGTGGATGGATCTAGAGACTGTCATACAGAGTGAAGTAAGTCAGAAAAAGAGAAACAAATATCGTATATTAATGCATATATATGGAACCTAGAAAAATGGTACAGATGAACCGGTTTGCCAGGCAGAAATAGAGACACAGTTGGAGAGAACAAACGTATGGACACCACGGGGGGAAAGTGGTGGTGGGGGGTGGTGGTGGTGGGATGAACTGGGAGATTGGGATTGACATATATACACTAATATCTATAAAATGGATAACTAACAAGAACCTGCTGTATAAAAAAATAAATAAAATAAAATTCAAAAGTTAAAAAAAAAACAAACCCACAACAACCCAAAACCTATGGGATGCACCTAAAGCACTTCTAAGAGGGAATTTTATAGCAATACTATCCTACCTCAAGAAACAAGAAACATCTCAAATAAACAACCTAACCTCACACATAAAGCAATTAGAGAAAGAAGAACAAAAATACCCCAAAGTTAGCAAAAGGAAAGAGATCATAAAGATCAGATCAGAAATAAATGAAAAAGAAATGAGGGCAACAATAGCAAAGATCAATAAAACTAAAAGCTGGTTCTTTGAGAAGATAAACAAAATTGATAAACCATTAGCCAGACTCATCAAGAAAAAAAGGGAGAAGACTCAAATCGATAGAATTAGAAATGAAAAAGGAAAAGTAAAAACTGACACTGCAGAAATACAAAGGGTCATGAGAGATTACTACAAGCTACTATATGCCAATAAAATGGACAACCTGGAAGAAATGGACAAATTCTTAGAAATGCACAACCTCCTGAGACTGAACCAGGAAGAAATAGAAAATATAAACAGACCAATCACAAGCACTGAAATTGAGACTGTGATTAAAAACCTTCCAACAAACAAAAGCCCAGGGCCAGATGGCTTCACAGGCAAATTCTATCAAACATTTAGAGAAGAGCTAACACCTATCCTTCTCAAACTCTTCCAAAATATAGCAGAGGGAGGAACACTCCCAAACTCATTCTACGAGGTCACCATCACCCTGATACCAAAACCAGACAAAGATGTCACAAAGAAAGAAAACTACAGGCCAATATCACTGATGAACAGATATGCAAAAATCCTCAACAAATACTAGCAAACAGAATCCAACAGCACATTAAAAGGATCATACACCATGATCAAATGGGGTTTATCCCAGGAATGCAAGGATTCTTTGATATATACAAATCAATCAATGTGATACACCATATTAACAGATTGAAGAATAAAAACCATATGATCATCTCAATAGATGCAGACAAAGCTTTTGACAAAATTCAACACCTATTTATGATAAAAAAAAAAACCCTCCAGAAAGTAGGGATAGAGGGAACTTACCTCAACAAAATAAAGGCCATATATGACAAACCCACACCCAACATCATTCTCAATGGCAAAAAACTGAAACCGTTTCCTCTAATATTAGGAATAAGACAAGGTTGCCCACTCTCACTGCTATTATTCAACATAGTTTTGGAAGTTTTAGCCACAGCAATCAGAGAAGAAAAAGAAATAAAAGGAATCCAAATTGGAAAAGAAGAAGTAAAGCTGTCACTGCTTGCAGACGACATGATACTCTACATAGAGAATCCTAAAGATGCTAGCAGAAAACTACTAGAGCTAATCAATGAATTTGGTAAAGTAGCAGGATACAAAATTAATGCACAGAAATCTCTTGCATTCCTATACACTAATGATGAAAAATCTGAAAGAGAAATTAAGGAAACACTCCCATTTATCACTGCAACAAAAAGAATAAAATATCTAGGAATAAACCTACCTAAGGAGACAAAAGACCTGTATGCAGAAAACTATAAGACACTGAAGAAAGAAATTTAAAATGATACAAACAGATGGAGACATATACCATGTTCTTGGATTGGAAGAATTAGCATTGTGAAAATAACTATACTACCCAAAGCCAACTATAGATTCAATGCAATTCCTATCAAACTACCACTGGCATTTTTCACAGAACTAGAACAAAAAATTTCACTATTTGTATGGAAACACAAAAGACCCCAAATAGCCAAAGCAATCTTGAGAAAGAAAAATGGAGTTGGAGGAATCAGGCTCGCTGATTTCAGACTATACTACAAAGCTACAGTAAACAAGACAGTATGGTACTGGCAGAAATACAGATCAATGGAACAGGATAGAAAGCCCAGAGATAAACCCATGCACATATGGTCACCTTATCGTTGATAAAGGAGCCAAGAATATACAATGGAGAAAAGACAGCCTCTTCAATAAGTGGTGCTGGGAAAATTGGACAGCTACATGTAAAAGAATGAAATTAGAACACGCCCTAACACCATACACAAAAATAAACTCAAAATGGATTAAAGACCTAAATGTAAGGCCAGACACTATAAAGCTCTTAGAGGAGAACATAGGCAGAACACTCCCTGACATAAATCACAGCAAGATCCTTTATGACCCACTTCCTATAGAAGTGCAAATAAAAACAAAAATAAACAAATGGAACCTAATGAAACAAAAGCTTTTGCACAGCAAAGGAAACCATAAACAAGACGAAAAGACAACCCTCAGAATGGGAGAAAATATTTGCAAATGAAGCAACTGAGAAAGGATTAATCTCCCAAATATACAAGCAGCTCATGCACCTCAATATTAAAAAAACAAACAATCCAATCCAAAATGGGCAGAAGACCTAAACACACATTTCTCCAAAGAAGATATACAGTTTGCCAACAAACACATGAAAGGATGCTCAACATCACTAATCATTAGAGAAATGCAAATCAAAACTACAATGAGGTATTACCTCACACCAGTCAGAATGGCCATCATCAAAAAATCTACAAGAGGGAGGGGATATGCGGATATATGTATACATATAGCTGATTCACTTTGTTATATAGCAGAAACTAACACGACATTGTAAAGCAATAATACTCCAATAAAGATGTTAAAAAAAAGAATAAGATCTGATGAAATTATTAATATTTCATTAAAACTAACACAAGGAGAAATGAAAACTAAACAGCCCTATAATCATTAAATATTTTACATCAGTAGCTAAAATGTTTACCCCAACTTTTGTTCAAGGTTAAATTCCTTTCACAGTTGACTTCAAACACACATGGAATATATATATTTTTAAATTTACCATATACTGGCATATAAAGCAAGTCTCAGTAAAGTCCAAAAGCTTCCTTAGACCAGTGGTCCCCAACCGTTTTGGCACCAGGAACCGGTTTTGTGGAAGAGAATTTTTCCACGGACGGGGGCAGCAGGGGGAAGGATGGTTCAGGTGATAATGCGAGCGATGGGAGCAATGGGGAGTGGCAGATTAACCTTCAGTTGCTTGCCCGCTGCTCACTTCCTGCTGTGTGGCCCAGTTCCTAACAAGCTGCGGACCAGTACCGGTCTGCAGCCTGGGGGTTGGGGACCCCTGCCATAGACTATCTTCTCTGACCACAAAACAATTAAGTTAGAAATCAATGTTATAAAGATAATTTTAAAAATCCAAGTGTTATAGAATTAAGAAATTCACTACTAAATATCACATAGGTCAAAGAAGAAATAATACTAAAAATTAGAAAATATTTATAATTGAATTATAATGATAGAATTTTATATAAAATTATGTGGGGTCCAGTTATAGCAGAACATACAGGGAGAGTTTAAGCCTTAAATACTAAAAGTGATCTACAGATGCAATGAAATTCCAATCAAATGCCAAAATGATTTCTTTTGGAAAGTTGATGAACTGATTCTAAAAAATTTATGTGGAATTTTATATTGCCAAGAAAATCCAAGACTTCTGAAAAAGAAGTTGAGAGACTTGCCTTATCTGAAATCAAGAGTTATTATGGAGCTACGTTAATAAGACAACAAAGTTTTGGCCCACAGATAGACAAATTGACCAATGGACCAAAATAGAGGTCCAGAAAGCATCTATTTTATATGGAAACTTGGTATATGGCAAAGCTTTTATTGAAAATCAGTGCAAAAGGGAGAGCTAGTTCAATAAATGTTGATATGACATTTGGCTCTCCTAACACAAAAAGAATTATATAGGATTCCTATCTCACAGCAACCAATTAAGTTGAATTTAAGGCTCAACTGTGAAGACTGACTAATAATACTTTTAGAAGAAAATATAAGATTGTCTTCTTGAGTTCTGTTAACGAGAGAATTTCTTAAAGACACAAAAATGTAAATAATAAAGGTAAATATCTATAAATTTGACTATCTTAATTTTACACCTTCTAGAGATACTATAAAAGAATGGAGAGGGTTTCCCTGGTGGCACAGTGGTTGAGAATCTGCCTGCCAATGCAGGGGACACGGGTTCAAGCCCTGGTCTGGGAAGATCCCACATACCGCGGAGCAACTAGGCCCGTGCGCCACAACTACTGAGCCTGCGCGTCTGGAGCCTGTGCCCCACAACAAGAGAGGCCATGACAGTGAAAGGCCCGCGCACCGCGATGAAGAGTGGCCCCCACTTGCCGCAACTAGAGAAAGCCCTTGCACAAAAACGAAGACCCAACACAGCCAAAAATAAATGTTAAAAAAAAAAAGAATGGAGAAAAAAAGCCACAAATTGAAAGAACGTACTTGAGGCAAACATAAGTGACACAGAGTTAGTATCTAGACTATATAAAGAACTCCTACAAATAGGTAATGAAAAGATAAGTATCCCAATTTTTAAAGAGAGAAAATTTTTAAAGAGACACTTCATAGAAGAGGAAATATAAGTGACAATTAATAACATGAGGTAGCAATAAATTTTATCAGTAACTGGGAAAAAGCAAATTCAAACTACAAAGAAATAGATACCATTATATACTGACCAGCTGGCAAAATTTTAAAAGGTTGACAATATCATACACTGATTGGTGGCGGGGGGCGGGTATGTAATACAACTTTATAACTACTTTGGAAACAAATTTATCAGTAGTTGGTAAAGTAAAAGGTTCATACCCGGTGGGCCAGAAATTGATTACTTTATATAAATGTCCTAGAGAAATGCACATACATCTTAGGATGCATTTACAAAAATGTTTATGTTTGTACTGAGCATTGTTTGTAATCTCATAAAAGTGAAAAAACCCCAAATGGAGATCAGCAGTAGGATGGAAAAAGAACATTATGACATATTCATATTATGGAATAGTGCTTAGCAGTGTAAATGGATGAAATGCAGTTGCATGCAACGACGTTCATGAATCTCTAAAGCATAATGCTCTGCAAAAAAAAAAAGAAAAAGAAATTGCAGAATGATGTATTCAGTATGTTCAAAGCATACAGTTTAAAAATCACGTGACATTAAATAATTTTATTTTTAGGAATATAACTATATGTGATAAATTAGGAAAAAAGCAAGGAGTTACTTCTGAGTTGGGGAGGCAATGGGGTTGAGATCAGAGTGATTCTCACAGAGGATCTCATAGATATTATTCTTTTTCTTAAGCTGGTTGGGGAGTTACATGGGTGTTCCTTGTATTATTGCTTTTCTCTTACATATATTTTATAAGCATTCTTCTATATCCACTCAGTATTTACTAAAACAATGTTAACAACACAGAGAAACATGAACATGAATGTGAATTTCTGTGTTTACATGGGCAGATTGCTGGAGCTGACCTCCTAGGTAGACTAGGAGTATGATCTGGATATATTACAATAAGTTCTCAGTAGACTGTGCCTGATATTTAAAACTTAAGAGTACTACCTTTGCTCAAGCATTACTCTCTCCACATTAACTTTAGAACATGCAAAAGGCCACAGGGTATGTAATTTCTGGACTCTTATTCACAAGGTCAAAATGACTTAAAGAAATCAGCATGCATTCAGCTATAATTTTTGTTTCCTGCATCATAGAAAGTAGAAATTGGTAAGTAAGGTTCTGCAGCTTTGGAGGAGAAAGTGCTGGAGATCTAAAAAGAAAACAGCATTTTTCTGGTTGAAAATTTATGAACTATTGGACTTCCCTGGTGGCGCAGTGGCTAAGAGTCTGCCTGCCAATGCAGGGGACACGGGTTCAAGCCCTGGTCCGGGAAGATCCCACATGCCGCGGAGCAGCTAAGCCCATGAGCCAAAACTACTGAGCCTGCAGTCTAGAGCCCACGAGCCACAACTACTGAGCCTGCGAGCCACAACTACTGAAGCCTGCATGCCTAGAGCCAGTGCTCCACAACAAGAGAAGCCACAGCAACGAGAAACCCTCGCACCGCAATGAAGAGTAGCCCCCGCGCAGCAACAAAGACCCAACGTAACCATAAATAAATAAATAAATAAATAAGAAAATTTATGAACTATTAACATGATTCTCTTCCTCAAACAGCTACTTTTCTCTCATTACAGTAGTTCATTCTTATTGGTACTGAATTTCTCATTTTTTTCTTGTAATCTAACACAACTTAATGTGCTTTTGAAAAATGTTGAGAAAGAAACCAATTTGCCTGAATGTTGACAGTATTAAAATCAGTAAGAAAAATAGGCATATATGGATTTGGGTTTGAATAATTAGTATTTACAAATCTCCTTCTCCATTTTTGTACTATGCCTTGATGTGAAATTCAATTCTTTACTGCCAAAACTGGCTGTAGAGAGAGTAAAAATATGTGTGTTAAATTCATTCCAAATATTGAGACAGAATAGTATTACCTCTGCCAAACTGAGGAATTATTTGAAGGTTTGGGTTCTTAAATATTAATACATTCTTAAAGTACATATTGAAGTATAATATATATTCTATTTGGATTCTGAAACAATATTGACAATTTCCAGTATGTACTATGTTTACTAATACTCAGGAAAATAAAGAATAATTAATATAAATAAAAACAAATGGATGTTATTCTTTTACATGATAATTCTCCTACAAGGGGTGGGGAGTGGGATGGGAGCGGTGTTTAATGGGAGTAAATATGGGAAGAATTCTACATCTGAAGAGGAATCTATTGGAAATCAAGAGTCTACAAATTCAGGGCTTCCCTGGTGGCACAGTGGTTAAGAACCCGCCTGCCAATGCAGGGGACATGGGTTCAAGCCCTGGTCCGGGAAGATCCTGCACGCCGCGGAGCAACTAAGCCTGTGTGCCACAACTACTGAGCCTGCGCTCTAGAGTCCGCGAGCCACAACTACTGAGCCCGCGTGCTACAACTACTGAAGCCCGCGCACCTAGAGCCCGTGCTCCGCAACAAGAGAAGCCACTGCAATGAGAAGCCTGCACACTGCAATGAAGAGCAGCCCCCGCTCGCCGCAACTAGAGAAAGCCCGCGCACAGCAACGAAGACCCAAGGCAACCAAAAATTAAAAAAAAAAAAAAAAGAGTCTACAAATTCAATTATAAATTTAATTAGGTTGTGTAGCTACAGCAACTGAGGCCCTTGTCAGAAATATTCAATGATTGGCTATATAATCACCCACTTCTGCCCAACGGAGGAAGAGAGGAGAGAAAAATATTATGTTTTTTAAAAAATCGGGGAAGAATTAAAGAACCATGGATTAGTCTCAATGAAATAATGTTAGATTTACCCATGATTCCAGAGCTAATGTCCCTTTTAAAAGCCTCAATTCTGGGCTGCTTAGAACAGAGGGAAAGCAGTGCCAGCTCTGGAGCCTTGTTATGTCCATGTGGTGACTCTACCATGAACTGGTACATGGTTCTGTCCCACTGGTATGAGTCTGTGTAGTGTCCCATCAATATCACTTGTAAACACTGGAAGCAAAATAAAGATACTAGTTGCACTTCAAGAAAAAAGATTACTGAGATTGTTTGGTTTTCCTAATAACTTTGTTTCCCATACAGCTTCCTTAAAGTTATGAATTAAGAAAATGAAAATTACACTGTCAGGAAAGGACACAACTGTTCCTCTTCCTGTCCTGGAGGTGGCCTTTGTCCCCATATAGCCTCATTGAACTCTCACAGCCATCCTGCGCAGTTATCTGTTATCATCCCCATTTTACAGATGGGAAAATGCAGGAGGTCAACAGACTTACTCAAGATCATCCAGCTCTCACTTAGCTGAGCTGAAACCAGGCATCTGCCCTGAGTCTCTAAAGGAGAGAGAAACAAGCACAAAAATATCAAATTGGGGCCTAACAGACATAGATTGTTAACTAAGAGTGGTATTTCCTCAGAGCAAGATGCTATTGATAGTGGTAACACATCATGTAATAAACTTGGCTGATATTTACTGTGTATTTACTGGGTATTGTCAAGCCTTGGGCTCAGTGAATTATATACACTATCTCAATTTATTCTTAAAAGAATCCTGCAAGGTAGGCAAGTTATCAACATCGTGCACATGATGAAAAAGTTCAGAGAGAATCAATAGCTTAAGGGCAGCCATCTGCTTTTGGATAGGAGTAGGAGTGGTTGCAACCTATGCCTTGAATCTGCATTTGCATTGTTCTTAAGGTTTTATTTAGATTGTTTATTACAGAAGCTTTAAAATATCAAAGTTTTCCAAAGATGCTTCTATTCATTCTAGGTCACATTTCACATTAGACCTAGAGAACATACATTTTGCTGTTGCAATATCCTTTTCTTTTCTTCGTGGTATCACTTTTGGAGATGGCAGCAAAAGAAGCTTTTCCTCACTCCTTGGTACTGCCACTGGTTGTAGAGCTGGGCTTCAAGGCCCAATTAGTCTGAGTGGCTCTGCCCTCTGTCCCCCAGGCTCCAAGTATTCTAGTCTTTCAAATACTATAGCTTAAAGTGACTTCAATGCATGGAGGAATTTGAGAAAAATGAGAACGGCTTTTCCATGGCATTATTTCTTGTTTTAGTTATCTATAGCTGCATAATAAATCACTCTAAACTTAGTTGTATCAAAAACTATTGCTGTTGTTGTTGTTATTATTATTATTATTATTGTCTTTCGCAATTCTAGGGGTTGACTCAGCTCGGCTAGGTGGCTCTCACTTGGGGTATTTCTTGCAGTTACAGTCAGATGGTGGCTGGAGCTGGAGTTATCTGGAAGACATCTCTGTGTGGCCCGAGCTTTCTCATAGCACGGCACCTGGGTTCTAAGAGCAAAGGTCCCAAGAGAAGTGGAGAGCCAGGTGAAAGCCTTTTATGATTTAGTCTGGGAAGTTACACAGCACCACTTTTGTTGCATTCTATTAATGAGAAGCAAATCATTCAGGCCAGCCCATATTCAGGGAGAGGGAAATTAGATTCCACCTCTTAATGAAAGAAGTGCCAAAGAATCTGCAAATATGATTTTACAACCACTACTCCTCTCTCACTGATGAAGACAGGAAATCCTGTTGTGATCTGATCAGCAGGGTTCTAAAGGATAAAAGAGAGTATATACCAACAAAGGAAACAACTCTGTGTGCAGTGATTGTTTCATTAAAATACGCAAAGGAAGTTTACTGTCTAACCAAGACTGTTCTAACCTTTGCATGAGAACAGCTGTTTCCCCTCTGTCCCTAACCCCAGCTACCAAAGCCATCAGCTGGCCAATGTTACCATTTTTTCTGGAGAGTGCCCTTTATTCAATCCCTGCCTTTCTCTTATTACTATGTAAACTCTTTGCTGGTAGACACATCATACACAGCTGTGCTATCTGGCTATTCACTGGAGCTGGCACAAGGCCCACTCTCCTAGCCTACTCCCTGAAATCTTAGAATCCAAAAGGACCAAAGGCTTGGGTAATTCCAAGTTTAGCCTTGCGATGCTCATGTCTAATGGGGTTCAGAGTACCTGATGTTCATGATATTTTGTATCCTTTGTGCCTAAATAGCCTCTTGAAGTTATTTACAACTGCTACACATTTATTTTTAAATGTTGAGCAATGCACTACAAAAACATATTGTACAAATATTCAACGAAACTACCACAAAAAGGTCATCACAAGTCTGAGTGATGTGACTGAATTCTGAGACCAGTGGAATATGTGCAGGGTGGTGCAGGCTACTTCTAGGCCTGGCCATAAAACACCCTATTTATCTCACTCTCTTTCCCCTCTGTGGAATTCTTGCAGGCCAAATATTGAATGTGATAGAATTACAAGGAAGCATTAAAAGATGGAAGAAACTTAGGTTCATGAATGGCCGTGTCAAGAAAACTCATCCCTTACTGACTGTATTAGACTATGATACCATGTCAGAGAGAAATACAATTTAATTTAATTAAGCCTTTGAGATTTCAAAAATTATAGGTTAGGGCATCACATTCACTGACTACCATCTCTCCCAGTTATTTTGGTAGCATAGGAGTACAGTACAGTCTGGTACATGGGAGTTGAGGGGCAAATGTTCTCCCAAAACCCAGGAATAGTCCACTGGATAAAGTAAAGAGGAAAGAAATAATACATGAACACGTCTAGTGATGATCTTTAAGTAAAAACTATAAAATTGCTTAAGAATGTATATTACCATTCCGGAGGTAAAGAAAGAGCAACCTACCTCACAGAAGAAGAGCAAGGGAAAGAAGAGAAAGTCTGTGAGTATCTTGTTAAGACACAGAGCAGAGTTTACATAATTGATTGACCTCAAGGTTGCTGGGAGTAGAGGCAGAGATGCTCTGTGGGAACTATTCCCAGGTTAGCATATTTCCAAAGTGGAAGGAGAAACAGAGTCCCCTGTAACTTCCACCTAAGTCAATGTCCTTGACTTCCTGTGAGTGTAGTGAAATGCATATATGTTTGGAGGGCGAGGAGGAACTGAGCTCCACTAGAGATCAATCACTGGAAAAAAAAAGTCAGTTTCTTTTGTCCCTTCCCAAATTATACCATGTCAGGGGTTCCCTACTCTGTCATTTTGTCATATTCGGCCTATGGAAGAGAATGTCGGGGATACCATGAAACCAAATGTAGACCAAGTATATTTTCATCCATTTGACTTGTGAGCTTTGATTAAATTATTCATAAAGCTTCTTCTTGCTCTTCTGAGAACATACCTTCCTTATGTGTTGGACATTTACACCTCTATCAACATATTGTAAAGAGAAGTAGGCATAGATATAGATATAAGTATAGATATAGATATAGATATACATCTGGAACATCTAATCAAAAGCAAGAATGGCTACTCTGTTCAACCTTGGAAAGTGCTGTGCATCCCTTGCAGAATGTCCCTGCCAGTTTCTAGTAGCAACACTTCTACCACAGGATTAAGGACCTAATAAGACTAATAAGACCTAAATTAAATTGCTTTGCAGTTTTTCACTGTCTTTCAAGTGAAATAGTACCTCCTACTACTTTCTGATAATCAGGATAAAATTCCAGTACACATCAAGCACTTAACCAACAATTTATTCTTAAAGTAATTTTATATGGGATTTATGGACCAGAGTCCATAGCTCAATCATCTAATCTATTTCCTTATTTCCAATGTTTATTTTACTGTTCTGAGGGAGAAAAAACACAAACGTTAATAAGAGACTCCCATCAGAAATCATTTATCAGTATTTGTATTTGATGAGGCACAAAATCACACTGGAAGTTTGACCTTGCAATGATGGATGTTTGGGTCAACTACAAAGCACAGACTATCCATGGGCTCATATTGTAGAGTCTACTGGTCCCCTTCCCATTAACTGACTCCCAGAACTCAGTAAGTTTAAATTCCATCATTCCTATAAAAATTTTGAACTCTAGCTTAGTTCTGGATATTTGGACACTGTGTAGTAAAGAATTAACCTTACCCGAAAAGAGGTCTGGTCTTGGCCCTCATCTCCTGGGAGGTGATCTCGAGCTCTTGGAATGTCTTGTCTGATAATGTCTTTGTTTACCTAGGGAGCCTTGTGCCACACTAGATAGTCTGACAATGTGACCTGTGGTAGAAACTCTGGGCATGTAGTATCAGCTTGACCTCCAGAGGGGCTGGAGACTAAAGGCCAGCCATGTGTCAGGAGTCAACCACGTTTCCGTGATTCAGCTCCAGTAAAAACTCTAGACAACAAGGCTTAGGTGAGCTTCCTTGGTTGGCAATATTCTGTGTCACACATATTTGCCAAGAAAAAGTAACGCTGTTTATGACTCCACTGGGAGATAACAACTGAAGGCTTCATACTTGGAACCTTCCTAGACTTTGCCCCATGTGTCTCTTCCCCTGACTGATTTTAATCTGTATTCTTTAACTATCATACACTGTAACCAGGAGTATAGTAGCTTTCAGTGAGTTCTTTGAGTTCTTCTAGCAAATTATTGAACCTGAGGGTGTTCTTGGGGACCCCAAACACAAAATTGGTATCAGATGTGAGGGTGGTCTTGGGAGGTCCCCAAACTTACAGTTGGTGCCAGAAGTGACAGTGGTTTGGGGAATCCCAAACTCTAGGAACACCACTGCCAAATGTTTCCAGAATGAGTATTTCTGATCAAGTATATTGTGCCATAAAAGGGAACAATTACTGGCAAACCTTGATTGACTACACTGTCACTTCCTAGGATACTGCATTCCTAAAAATTCCTTGCTCTCTCTGCCACTCTTTATAGCAGAATGTCCACAATCTCACAGAAACATATCATAAAACTAGTTTTCAGATAAAATAATGACTCAAAGTTTTTTCACAGTGGTTTTCACCTTGTAATTGGGGATGGGTTCCTGCGAAGAACAATGGCCTCAGGATATAATTAAATTATACACAACTGTGCAGCCAGAGACAAATGTATTGTGATAGCTGTTAGCTAATGGCATCTCATTTGCTCCCCTGTACTTTCTCCATTGAAATGCTCATAAAGAAAAGCCATGGAGAGGAAAGTAAGTTGTAACAATACTGGAAATTAATCACTCCCAGACTGTAGGAGGAATTTCTATTAAAAAAAAAAAAAGCAGTTTGAAAAAACTTAATGTGTTAGTCAAGTCTAAGTCAAGAAAACAGAAACATCTCTAGGCTTTTCAAAAAGGAGAGATCTAATAAAGGGAATTGGTTACACAGTCGATGGAAAAACAGAGAAGCAAAACACAGGAGAGTGAGACAACTCAGAAGTTGGCAAGAGCAAGAAGCTCCTAGGAAGGGGTCATCAGGTGGAGGCTGGAATCAAGAAAGGATCTGCGAGGCGAAAGTGGATGGAGCCGCCTGTTGAAAGCTGGCGCTTCGAAGGGGCTGGAGTCATGAAGGGGCCACAGTCCCTGCCAGAGGCAATGCCTGAAGCAGAGAGAGAGAGCGAAAGAAATACCTTGACTTCTCATTTCTTCCCATATTTCAATCTCTCAGTAGTGTCTCTCTTTCACAGAACCTAACCAGAAGCCACCTGACACGGAAATGTGGGGAAGCCAGCCTGTAAGGGTCTGTTCCCTGCAATCTAGAGCAGAGCAAGGGAAGGTGAACAGTAGAGCTCAAAGAAAACAGGCAAATGGCCAGCATACTACTGGAGGCTCAGGAACAAGCTAACTTGTGGGTTTAAAAACCAAAAATTTATAAAAGAGAAAGAAAAAATGTCTGCCAATTGCCATGAGGTATCCACCACCCTCTCTCAGAGACATGGAACCAACCCAACCAGGAAACAAGACAGCAGCCAATATAGCGTGCATACAAGTTGACCAGCGCTGTTCCACCCCATATAGGGCCTCTAAAAAAATCTTTTGAAGACTTCAAGTTCCTAGAACTGAAACACAGGCAATGATCAAATACCAAGACAGTGGTAAATTGCCGTCTGAAATCTTAAGCTGGAAGAGATGCAGCAGGGCTAGGCATGCTAGAATCTATGGGATTTTAGGCAATATTTTAGTGAAATAAATAACTTAAATAAATAAATTCATACATACATAAAATAAAAGAACCACAAAATCCTAGAATGCTTCTATGTATCCAGGAATTAATTAGTCTCCATAATGTAAATTCACAAGAGCAAGAGAAAATCCCTTCTCGGTTAGGAGAGGCACAATGGATTAATGGTTGCTGGACTCCGGATATTTGGTTAGGAGCTACAGACATCAATTGTCATTCAGCTAAATATCACAAAGGGGAATGCTCTTAGCACTCCATTGGACAGTGAGAGAGGATAAGGGGACTCTACATTGAGCCTGGATTAAACGTTATCATTTAGTGATAAGTGAAAAAAGTGGGTCCTGACAAAGAGTTTTTGAGGATATCAGACAACGGGAATATTAACTTGAAGGGGCAGGAGATAATCATACTTCCTTAAACCTATGTTACATGTTACAAAGACAACTTTTGGAAAGAAAGCATTGGTTGTTCTCAAAGAAAATTTAGAAAAACCATACAGATTGTAACAAGAAGATAAAAAGTGAGATGACAGGAACACTGGCTGAAATGACAAAGGACAAAGGACTGGGTGAGACATATGCTCAGTTGAAGAGGGAAGTAGCTGAGAGAGAAAAAGACATCAAGAGTTAGAAAAATGTAATGATAAAATTTTAATTCACAGCGCAGTCAGGAAAGAAAAGGTTTAACACCCCAGGAAAGCAAATCAGTGATGAAGAACACAGATTTGAGAAGGATTCACTGCAGATGGGAAAAAAATAGGCAAAAGATGATATCAAAGAAAGAGAAGAAGGTCAGTATGAAGACAAGAGCATGGAGACTTACTTTCCTGAAGAAAATCAGTGTTCCTGAAGAATAAACAAAGGAAATAATGCAGTAATTGGTGGTACAACAGAAGAAAATGGTCTTCAATTGCTGAGTACAAAGTATGATTAATGAATAGACACTCATATCTGACATATTCTGGTGCAAGTTTTGAATTTTGAGTAAAAAGAAAAATGTGCCTGGGCAGACAAAACAGGTTACCTAGAAAAGAATAAGAATCTAACCAGCCTCATATTTCCCCCCTACCATTAAATTCCAGAAAGCAAGCAACAACATCTACACAATTTTGAGAGGAAAAAGTTTAGGAGTTAAAAGTTCTTTTTCAGGTGAATTTGCTATTGTAATAGATGCTGTAGATCTCTCACTTCAAGACAGAAATACTCATTCTATCAACTGCTGGCCGTGCTGGCTGCTGAGGCCTCATAGCTGCATCTCTCTCTAGGAATTGTCTTCAGCAGGTGGGAACCCAAGATTACGCTCCTCCAGAGGGCAGACGACCCACATAACTGGTCCATGCAGAGGTACGAAGGTCTGGCCCCTTGTTCCCAAATTTGGGGAAACTCTGAAGGACCATCCCATCTCCAGAGCTTTCCATGGGGTTGGCTGAAGTCTTTGTCGCAACTGCCTGACAGTTCATCTGCCCCTGCCCATCCTGCTTCCCTCACAGTCCTACAAATCTCATTCTCAAGATCACTCGCCAGTCAACTTCTGGTATATAGATCTCTGTCTGAGTCTGTTTCCGGGGAACCTGCCCTAAGACAATATTCATTTAACAAAAGGGAAAGACGTATTCCAGTACCAGTTGAAGAATGAAAATAAATAGCTTAAGAAAGAAAGTAGTGGTATAATACTCTGAATTTAAGCACTGAACTGGTTAATCATACAGTTATTGTTGGAAACAGGCTTACAAAAGAGAATGAAAACATAAAAAATAATTTTTGAAAGAGATGAGATATAAATTAAATATGTATTTAGTGATGATTGTCTGGCTCTGAAATTCCAGATGACGTGTTCTAAGACTGGGAGGTATGGAAGGAAGAGCTGGGAAAAGAAAAGAGTTCTACATTTCTTATTTTACAAAGGTAGCAGTTGAGGTTGAAGGAGTCAAAGGATACTACATATTGCCTGAATTGAACAAGTAGGTAACTACGAGATAACTATAAACTTAAATATGATTCTGGCATACTTAGAAGCACAAAAGTTGAAAAAAAATGCCCACTTCTGTTGAAAATGTTGAAACCTATTTATTATCATATACTGTCAGGAGAGGTACACATTGATAAAGGCTTTCTGGAGATATATCTATCACTTCCAGTTATATGGCAATCTTTCAATGTAAATGCTTACTCTGGAGTATAAAGATGCATGGAAAGTTTATAGAAGCATTTTTTTGTGAGTGAAAAATTGGAATAACCTAAAACTTATCAGTATGAAAGCTATGAATTAAGTTATTATTTATACAATGGGATATTATGAACCTACTAAAAAAGAACCAACTCTATTTAAAGGTACTACTATAGATTGATTTCCGTGATATCAAAGAATTAAAAAAAAACAGTTATAGTATAATGTATACTATATAAATACATTTATGTATAAACCCCCATTTTAAAAAACTATATATTTGATATGTTCACATATGTGCCTAAAAGCATAGAAAGGAACTGGAAGGATAATCACCGAACTGATAAAATTTCCTTTGGGGGAAAAATGAAACTGACAGGCTTTGTGAGACTGAGTGGGGCAATTTGCTTTATCTACATTCTTGGAATTTTTCACAATGGTAATGTATTCATGCATTACTTATATATTCCAAAATGTATAAAAAGAACATTTTTTCATAACCAGGAAAGGCTTGATTATTCAGTAGCTAATGTTAATAATACTGGCTGAATATTTTGAAGTAATGTATAGATCTTTCCATCACAAAATATATCAAAATAAACTCTTGATGGATTAAAGGGTTAAATAAAATGGAACAATGAAAAAATAAAATTTTCAAACAAATTTTAAAATATGTGTATATCTAAGAGAAAAGAATTTAAGAAAAAGAAACCAAAAAATACCCTTCAAAATAAATGGTGAATTTAAGAAAAAAAAAAACACATTTGCCCATTTACAATTAATAAGAACAAGGCATCTATTGTGATTGCATCACAACTGTGACTCTGGGAGTCTTGGTAGCCAAAATAAACATTCAAAACCAGAACAACAGCAATAACAAAAACAATACAATGGAATTAGAATTCCCATTCTTCATAAGTTAAAAAAACCAACAGCACTTCAGGGGAAGTGAAACATTTACTCTAAAATATATTTCTGAGATGGAAGACACTGGGTGATGTTGACAAGAACATGTCTCTCATATTGAAGAGTGGACCCTGTAACATCACTCACTGAAATCTGAAGACATAACACCAAGACACAAGTCAATGTAAAAAGCTTCATAGTGGAGGACAAGACAGTTCAGTACAATTATGTAGCTTTAATGGTCTAACTTGAACCAGGCATAAGTTTTAGGCTATCTAGCAGAATAGATGTCCTGAATGCCCTTTCAACAATCCTCCATAAAAACCAATTCTTTCACTGGGCTTTTGATAAAATTTGTGAAGTGGGCTCTTTATATCATACTGTATTTGAGAATATAAACCATACATATGAGTATCACATGAGTAGCAGCAATTATTAGAAAAAAAAGTAGTTCAAAGGAGGGACAGGTCACTTTGTATTGGCATAACAGGGGTAAACTATATGCTGGAGCTATGCTTTGAATAAGGCTTTAGAGGATTAGGAAAGTTTTCAGAGGTTGAAGTTTGGGGGGATGGGAGTAAGTGATGCATGCCTAGGAGTGGGATAGCTGTAATGAAAAGCATACTAGACTTGAAGTTAAGAAATCTGGGTGATAGACTGACAATCTATGATAGGCATGAAAGAAATAGCTGAGCTGAGGAAGTAGAAGGAAAATCTGGTGGAACACTAAAGTAGATCTGCTGAATTGAAGCAGAAGACAGTAAGAGTTGAGAGTGGGTTGATTTGGACCATGAAGTGATAGCAGTCAATATGCTATTTTCTACTATGCTTCCAGATTCCACACAAGGTTCCAGGGAAATGGGCAAGAATAGCACATTCTTTTGTAAATAAGCTGTAAAGAAGCTTCAAAATCATTTAGTCAACTCATTAATTTCAAAGAAGAATCTAAGGTCCACATCCAGAGAAGTAAAGCAAATCACTCAAGTTGACAATGTTGGAGGCAAAGCCAGGATTAGAATCCAGCAGTCTGATTTTCTTAATTCATAGGTTATTAATAAGCTTTTATACTGAGGATTTTCCTCCTGTAATGTTGTTTTTATGAAGCCAGAACCATGCTGAAAAGATGCTAGACTATTGGATGATGAGGGAGATCCTAGATGTTCCTGATTCAGCTAAGCTCTGTGCAGAAATCATTATAATTTTTGGTCTTTAAATTTTGAGGTTGTTTGTTACACAGCAACATTATCTGTAACAATGGAGAGACGTGACTAGAATATTTTCTAGGCTTCTTTTCTAGCAAGAATCTGTTCTACCCCATTCCTATCTTCTCTTATCCCAACAAGCTTTCCCCCCAAGAGGCTGATTGTCCCATTACTGTTTGCTCTCCCCAGAGCACTCCCTATTTCTCAAGCCCGCTATCTCAACGGAACCTTGTCTATCTCCTTTACGCCTAGGTTACACATTGTGTAAAAATGAAAACATGACAAGTAGATACCATTTCTCACTAATAATTAAAGCACAGCAGGAAGAAGACTGGCCCTGCTCCATCTCATTACCACAGTCATTAGCCAGCACACAGGTAAGTAATTACCAGATGTTGGATATTCCTCAGATTTCTCCTCTCTCAGAATGTAGGGAGAGGATGCTCGGCCATGGGTCACTGACAGTCTTCAGCAAGTAACCCTTCTAACCTTTCCTCCTCCGTATCCCACCTCACCCCTCTCCCTTCATCCGTGGTGGTCTGTGAGGATGGACCCCGATCACACCAAATGCTGCAGGCAGACCTAGTGCCTACACTGCCTATGTAGTTGTCATCACTTCAAAAGTTCCCTTGGGGTCACATCATGGGTTGATTTGGGGGATAGAGAGGCAAAGGAAGGCAGGAGTTCACTTTCTTCTATTTCATATGTTAGAGTTCCTCTACAAATAAAACATCCCCAAATTACAACCCTAAAGTTCAGTTCCCCAAAGCTCTCAAAGAACTGAACAGAGCCAAATTTTTTGAGGGAAATCAATCTTTCCTAGGGAGCTGCATACAGTGCCATGGGTCGGGGGCAACCCAACTTGAATAAGCAAAGGGACGTTGTTTCACAGAGGTCAGTTCATGACTATCCTCCTACCCCTGAGATGGCTTTATATCTTAATTTTATTTTCTGAGAAAATGGTTCTGTAAGATATCAACAGGTTTAAATAATATTATCTCACACACGGGGGAGGGAAGGATTGGGAGATTGGAATTAGCAGATGCAAACTACTATATAGAGAATGGATAAACAACAAGGTCCTACTGTATAGCAGAGGGAACTATATTCAATAGTGGTAGAAGATGTGATCTATCTATCTATCTATCTATACACAGTGGAATACTACTCAGGCATTAAAAAGAATGAAATAATGCCATTTGCAGCAACAGGGATAGACCTAGAGATTATCATGCTAAGTGAAGTAAGTCAGACAGAGAAAGACAAATATCATATGATATCACTTATATGTGGAATCTAAAATATAACACAAATGAACTTATTTACAAAACAGAAACAGATTCACAGATATAGAGAACAAACTTGTGGTTGCCAAGGGGGAGGGGAGGTGGGGGAGGGATGGATTGGGAGTTTGGGATTAGCAGATGCAAACTATTATATATAGAATGGATAAACAAGGTCCTACTGTATAGCACAGGGAACTATATTCAATATCCTGTAATAAACCATAATGGAAAAGATATGAAAAAGGATATATATATGTATAACTGAGTCACTTTGCTGTACAGCAGAAATTAACACAATATTGTAAATCAACTATACTTCAATAAAAAAATATTATCTCACACATATTAACTCAAAAAAAGCATCAGTGTCTCACACTCACAAGGATCTGAAAGAAGTTTAGATGTTCACCAGGAAACTTCAGTGAGCATGGTCAGGAGGCATTTTGACTGTTCTTGTTTGTTTCTAGGGAACTTAAAACATTTGAAAGAGCTTCTCTCAGAATGTAGAACTGAATGTGAAAAGCATCTGGGATCCTGAGTTAACTTTATAGACAAATCAAAAAGGCTCAGAGTTAGGAACAAATTAGTTACACCCCATCAGCAACAAAATTCCATTTGTTGTCAATAGAGGTGTGCTTAATATTGGGGATCAACAATGCCCTGTAACTAGCCTTAGCTGGCTTCCTCACCTCTTCTGCACTTCATGCACTGACTTGGTGAAACAGGATTTCGCCTTGGGCAATTTTAGTAGGGTGTTCATATAATTTATCATACAAACTAGGGAAATTGTGAGAGTAAAAGCAGTTTCCACTAATGATTACTCCATGACAACAGGCATAAAACGGGATTGTCCTGGGAAAACCTGGATGCACAGCCTCCCTAAATTTGGGGGCTATAAGAAAGGCCTCTGCACTAAAAAATATCCCCGCAACTTCTTTCTTTTTAATTAATTTTTATTGGAGTATAGATGCTCTACAATGTTGTATTCGTTTCTGCTATACAGCAAAGTGAATCATTTCTGCGTATACATATAGCTCCTCTTTTTTAGATTTCCTTCCCATTTAGGTCACCACAGAGCCTTGAGTAGAGTCCCCACAATTTCTTGTCACACTCTTTACTATAGGAGTGCCATTACAGAGAATCCTTTTAACATGCAATACCTTCAAGGAGAACAGCACTTGTTTTTTTACCAGTCTCTCCTTAATGTAAATACGAACATGAAGTTCTTACTTTTTGACAGCTGACAAAAATCAAAGCACTGAATAAAGAAGAATTTTTTAAAAGGAAGGAAAAGAGGTAGAACAACATCACTAGGCGCTATTTTAGGAGGATTGGACTGGTAGGGTGCCCATGTTGGGAAACCACAACAGAGCTAGGTTTCTGACTCCAGTCAGAGAAACTAAAAAAGGATATAAGAAGTACAGAGGGTAAACTCCATTTAGGGTACAAACTTTTCTCAAGCTATCCCAGGCAATCTTTCTTACATTAAGGTTTACCCACCCCATATTCAGTGCTGACACAGACAAAAGAGTGTTGAAATGGAAAACCTAGGAAAAAAGCAACTGAGGTTTATTGTATTTGATAGTTTACTTGCACTAGATAGAGCAGACCTAAAAAAGCTGAAACATGAAAAAATAATAAAAATTAAGATAATTAAATTCATATTGTCAGTGGTGAAAATCTAGTGAATTAACCTGCTATGATACCAATTTCTTAAAGAGGTCCTCTAAAGTGGTATTTTTTTGAGTTAATGCTGCTGCTTGATTCTGAGGTGGTAGAGAGGGTGGGTGGGAAGTAGGGGGAAGGAGAAGTGGCGTCCTGGAACTTACTGCAGAAGCTACATTAGCCAGCTCCATTACCACACATATTGCCAACTTGAGTAATGGAAACTTATACAGGTTGATTAATAATTCAACAAGTTGGATTCAGATGGGGTCCTTCAATAGATATTTACATATAAGCAAAGGTCTGGTGTCCATATTTAGTTTCTACCCTCGTCCCCCGGGGAACTGGTACAGCATGATTTGAATTGGCTTTAGTTCATTTTGTTAAATAAACATTTTATTTTGAAATACTTTTAGAGTTACAGAAAATTGCAAAGGGAGTACGGAGAATCCCTATATACCCCACACCCTGTTTCCCCTATTACTAACATCTTATATTACTATGGTATGTTTGTCACAATTGATGAACCAATATTGATTCAGTATTTACTAAATTTATTCAGATTTTCCTGTTTTTTACCCAATGTCCCTATTCTGTTCCAGGATCCCATCCAGGACTCCATATGACATGTAGTCATCATGTATCCTTAGATTCCTCTTGGCTATAACAATTTCTCAAACTTTCCCTGTTTTTGATAATCTTGAGAGTTTTAAGGAGTACAGGTTAGGTATTTTATAGATTATCTGTCACTTGGGATTTGTCTGATGTTTTTTCTGATGATTGAACTGGGGTTATGGGTTTTGGGGAGGAAGATCACAGAAGTGAAATGCCATTCTCACCACATTATATCAAGGGTGCATACTATCAACATAACTAATCACCGTTGATGTTAACCTTGATCATCTGGCTGACATCGTGTTTGCCACATTTCTCCACTGTAAGCTACTCTTTTTTTTTCTCCTCTCTTTCCATACTGTACTCTTCAGAAGCAATTCACTAGGTGTAGCCTATACTCAGAGAATGAAGAGCTATGTTCTACCTCCCTGAGGTAAAGTAGCTACATAACTTATTTGGAATTCTGCCCAGAGGATTTGTCTATTCTCCCTCATTTGTTTGTTTGTTTGTTCATTCAATCATGCACATGTTTCTGAGATGGGAGACACTGGGTGATGTTGACAAGAACATGATAATGTAACACTTCTTTGTTTTATTGCTCAAATTGTTCCAGCTTTGGCCATTGGGAGCTCTTTCAGCTGATTTCTGTGTCCCTTTGACATACCCCATCATTGTGGTTCGTTTTGTTTGAGTACTTCCTTACTCTCTGGCACTACAAGATGCTCCAGGTTCATCTTGTGTATTTCCTGCCCCAGTCCTAGAATCAGTCATTTCTCCAAGGAGCCCTGGTTCCTTTTATTGGAGCATGGTATTAGAAATCAAGATTTGAATTTCTAAATTTGTTTTGAAGGAAATTTTAAGGGAGTCTTTTCAGTTGACATGTTACTAGCAGTGTTTGTACTGCCTAGCTGTTTTTATTTTATTTTATTTATTTATTTATTTGCCACACCACACGCATGTGGGATCTTAGTTCCCCGACCAGGGATTGAACCCATGCGCCCTGCATTGGAAGCGTGGAGTCTTAACCACTGGCCGGCCAGGGAAGTCCCTGTTTTTATATTTATTAAAGAAATACAGTTTTAGGATGCATGGTGATGTTGGAAAATAACTCTTTGGATGCTAAGAAGTGAAAAATTATTGAAGATTTAAAGGAAAGTTTTAATTTCATTTTAATATATTCAAACAAGAATTTGAGAAGATGAATAAGGATTGAAGAGAAGAGGGGGGAAAGAAGATGCCTAGAAAATGGCATGCAGGTGTTTTACTGATTGGTTGACTGATTACTAATATGTTGTTGGCCTGTACAATATTTGAAAAAAATGAAACATACTTCTTCAGTTGAAGGTAAATCCTGAGCCTCCCACAGGGTAAGAAAGGAATATTTCTGTTCCTAAGTTCTAGTGTTTCAATGGCAGCACCAGGATTTTTATAGGTTAGCCCTAAGAGTCCCAAACTGGATGGAAAAGTGCTAGGAGACATTTCTTTGATTGAGAAGACATTCATTTATCTTTATCAAATATGTGAGCAGGGGATTTATGAGTCATCTTTACCCTTTTACTGGTTGTATAACCATGGACAAGTTGTTTGGTCTCTCTAGACTCATTTCCTCATCTGCAGAAATGTAGGAACAATAATACCTACCTCTGTGAGGATTAAAAAATAAACTAAAATGCATAAAAACTTAGCAAAATACATAGCATAAAATAAATGCTAATAGATGCTTGTTATCTTTCAACGAATGAAGGCAGGCTTTTGGTCCCACTGGCCTCCACGTATGCCAGAGCACCATAGAAACTACTGTTGATCTGGAGCACCATGGTAGATTTAAGCATAAGTGAGATGAACCCCAACACACCAATTTTTCCATTAATGAAGCCCCTTTTAGGTGGGAGGAGTGGGAGGCTAAGGGGAATGCATCTTAGAAAAATCACATTTCATAATGCAGCCAAGACATTTCCAAAATAATCAGGAATCTGACATGAAAGTCTGGGTATTAACTCAGTACCCTTTTTTCCTTCCCCTTCAGAAGTAGAACAGATCCCCAAGATTAGTTTATTACTTTCACTTAATACAGTATCCCTAGAGACACATTTTCACAGTCTGGAAGCAGACCCATTACTACACTGCAGTGGGGTGGGGGAAGGAGTAGAAGGTAAGAGGGAGGTTCTCTGTCACTAACTGCCCGATTGATTGCAAATGATCATGGCGTACTGCTGTGAGGGTTCCAGGGTGTGTTCATTAAGAAGATGATTTATGTTCTTTGTGACCAAGGTGATTTTAGTTTGAGTGTTACAATAAGGCATTTGCGCAATTCCATCCCCCCTCGAAACCACCTTAGCTGAGAAGTCTTACTGTGTTAAGAACCACAAGCCTGCTACAGAAAAAAGGTCTTTAATATTTAATAATAGGCAGGCTGTAGCTTTTAAGAACATGCTATCATTGTGTCTAAACGCAGGCACTATAACCCAGGAGACCAAATAACACGTAGCTGCTAGTCTCTCCCCTTTTCTTTGTAAAGTATTTCTGTAAAAGTGTCCCCCATCATAAGACTTAAGACACTGCCCAGAAGTAAGTTGGAGTGGAATGAGCACGGTCTAGGAGTAATAGAGCTAATCTCTGTTCTAGCAATACTCTAACCTTGCCATTTGGGTAAATTACTTCTCTTGATATAGTTTTCTCATTTTGAAATGCTATAATCAGGACTCAAACTCCAAACTAATAGCTGTCAACCCCAAATCCAATCCTCTTTTCAGTATGCCACCTTGCCACTATTTTATAGCTATTTAAATTTTTTGCTCCTTCATCCAAAACACTTCATCTTTTCCTCTGTTATAGCTCTAGTCAATCACGGACAGTAGAATAGTTATTTATACATGACAAAGATAGTCTTTGCTTGCCTTGATAGTTCTACCATTTTGTATAGTATTCAATATATGGTAAGTGGTCAATTAATGCTCATTGAATTGATGACCCTTATGCTTTTAACTGTTTTCTGAAATTTTTAAAATTAAAATTTGTCTTTACTCCCACCAAGGATATAGTATGCATTGTGGCTTTTCATACACACTACTGTGCTTGATTCTCTCTCTATCGCTAATCCTCAGCCATTTGCGCAGTATGCTGCTTGAGTAACCCTTGTTTCTTCAGGTCACAATACATGAATCTGGGGAGGAGCTTTAGTCATGTGCATAAGAGTAGTAATTACAGTGACAGTACTCACTGGATTGGAGCAGCCCACCAGAAGAGTTGCTAGGTCCTCAAGCCTTCCTCTACCCAAATCCCCTTCATCCCCCCTGGCTGAATCAGTATAAGCTCATGACTTCCTATTAGCCTTTACAATTTCCCTATTGCATCTGTCAGTGCCACGTTTTTCTGGCTTTATGGGGCTTTAATTATCAGCTGTCACATTAGGGTTTGTTATCATCTTCACTGCCAATATGGACCCAGTGTCACCAGGTCCTTTGCTGCTCTATACCTCCCACCTCAACACACACAGACACACACACACAGACTGTGTTCTCAATTGGGAGGACTCTCTTACCACCAGGATTTCAGCTCTTTTAATTAAGAGTTTACTTTCCCAATTTTATGCATACCTCAGCCTCCTATAGACACATAGATCAGCTCTCTTAGGACAAGTCAGGAGATTTGAGGATGTCATCTGATACTTCACCCAAAGCTGGTATCCCTTGCCAGTACCTGGGCATGGAACTTGGGTACATCCATTAGTTCTATTATTCCCTACTTCAAAGTGTGTCAACTGGCCTATTTCAGGACACTCACTCATCCAGAGGATGAAAATAACCTTTGCTACCACTCATGTTCGAGCCTTAAACCTAAGGTCTAAGGATGAGGCCCTCAGTCCAAAGTCCCTTGCAGGTTCTTTTCCTATGGCTCATCAGGAGATCACTCAAAATGACTCCTGTTGCTCTGTCTAGAGTCGGGCATGCATATCTGCTCCCCAACCCCACACTCTCCAAAATGTTCTGTGCAAGAAGTTTTTCATCTTCCCTGAATCACTTTACCAAAGAACTGCATAGTACATATTTTCAAAACTCAAGCTCAGATTTGCACAGTTATGTTTTCTTCAGAGAATATTTTTTAAAGGTTTTTAAGCTATTTAGATGCAACCTGAAATGTCAAAACTCTTCCATGCTTTTAAAAAATAATCGCGGTGTTCATCGCAATGCTAAAAATCAGAAACTTAGTGCTAGATGTTAAAGATTTACAAGCTATTTCTGCCATTTTCTCTGAAACAAATTCCTCTCCTCTTTCCACCCTCCAACCAAGGGCTGATCCTTGGCCTCAGTCCCTTCATTTTTTTTTTTTTATTATTATTTTTTTAATGCTATTCTTGTCTGCTTACATTCTTTTTATGTATGTATGTATGTATGTATGTATGGCTTTGTTGGGTCTTCGTTTCTGTGCGAGGGCTTTCTCTAGTTGTGGCAAGCGGGGGCCACTCTTCATCGCGGTGCGCGGGCCTCTCACTATCGCGGCCTCTCGTTGCCGAGCACAGGCTCCAGACGCGCAGGCTCAGTAATTGTGGCTCACGGGCCGAGTTGCTCCGCAGCATGTGGGATCTTCCCAGACCAGGGCTCGAACCCGCGTCCCCTGCATTAGCAGGCAGATTCTCAACCACTGCGCCACCAGGGAAGCCCCCCTTCATTTTTTGAATGAAAGATTTTCATATAACCTTCTTCCAAAAGTCCACAAGGAAACCACTGACAAGCCAAAGAAATCTGAATGGGGAACATGTAACATGTCACTATGATTAAGGCTTCTTATTAATGCTGGTGGAAAACCTCAGTGAGCAAGACATAAAAAACCAGTCAGTTAAACAGAGGTCCCATTACTGGTCTCTCTGTGATCATACAAACACACTTTGGGAGTGTTTGCTGTTTTCTGTTCCTCTCCCTCTATTTTCTGTGACATATAAGTGCATAGGGCCTGACCCTGACCCACAGCAATTTACATCAGATAGAGTAGTCTCTCTGCCTCAGTAGGCATGAAGAGGGGAAGAGACAGCTGGTAAAGCAAATGGCTCTTCAATGAATGCTGAACCAACTCCCTAGAGGAGGAGGGTAGAAAATTAATATGGGGACCAGACCTTTACCTATATCTGAATATTTATTAATACAACAGACATCTGTGCCACCACAATGCTTCTGGAGAGCAAATCCACCCCTTCCCAAGATGCTGATTGCAATGTTTTCCAACGTTGGGTGCTTGCCAGCTTCTCTAGTGGTTTTTCCTTGACTTTGGGCTCAACTGCATAGGTTGTATATGGTTATATACAGTCTATTCTCATTATTCACAGTTCTATAAAGTTGCTGGGAACTCTGAATTAGCGAATAGTGAACCACTGCTCTTAGGGGAAACACAAGATGAGGTTTCTGAGGGCTTCTGGTCACAACATTTTTGTCAATTGATCCATACATAACCTTTGTTTTTTGTGTGTTTAAAGACACCTGATATTATATATATTATTGATCCACTATATTAAGCTTATGGTCAGCAGCACTATAACCCGTAACTCATGTCTGAGCAGAGCTTATCCAAACGCACATGTCTTCTCTGTAAGGTACATCACAGCTTTCTTGTACTTAGGAACCCTAAAGAGCACTTCAGCACTATGCTCGAGGGCCATTTTCAAAGTAAAATCACCAAAAAGAAACACAAAAATATGAGAAACATGGCACTAAATAAATTGTGAAAAGGAGACTTATTTATAGTATGAGAGCCAAAACAAGAAGGCAGAGAGTCATCTTGTTCGACCTCAGCTGAGAATGTGAGTTTCAAGAGGCTCAAATAGTTCACCACTCTGCACATGTCCATGAATGACTGTGCAAGTCTCACAATTATTGATTTGCGGCTACAAATAAATTTTAGGGAGTAGGTACATTTGCAAATACAGAATCTGTGAATAATGAGGACTGCCTGTATATTAATTGTATAAATGTGAGTTTACAATTTTCAACCAGGTACATCCAGTGCTGTTTGAAGCCCAGAGAAAGTGAGCAAGCAAAATGAAGCTAGCCCAGGAGAACACGTTTATAGCTTCATTGCTATCAACAGCCAAGGAACAAAAATACATACCTACAGTGGTTAATAATAAAGGTTTGCACTTAAATTCAAGGCTCACACACTTAATACTTAGCTTATTCATTAATTTTCTCCATTCTGCAAAATATGGGTGAACTAAAGCAACCATTGAAGGATGAGTGGCCTCGAATATGTCATAACAATGATAATATTTATCACTTAATTGTTGCTTATTATATAAAGAATTACTATGCTAATCACTGTAATCATTTAATTTGCACAATGTTCCTGTGGGACAAGTATTACCATCCCCATTTTACATCAGAGGAATCCGTTCCTTAGAGACATAAAAATGTGATGAGGTCATACAATTAGTAAACAAAATATCTAGGATTGAAACCTAGGTGTTTCTGATTCCAAAAACCAATATTTTAAACCAGTATTCTTGAAGTCAGCATCATCTGGGAACATGTTAGAAATGCAAATCATCAGGTACAACTTCAAACCTACTGAAGTAGAAACTCTGGGGGTGAGGCCCAGAAATCTGTGTTTGAAAAAGCCCACAAGGAGATTCCAATGCATGCTAAAGTTTGAGAACCAATGCTGTAAACCACTATTTAAGTCTATTTAATTTTACGTATTGCATTATGCTAATTACCTAAAATTAATGTATTCTTAAAATTAAGTTTATAATATAAGAATAGGTATAATACATTTTTAACAGATATATTGGAGGAAAATCGGCACAGAATAAACTGAACATATTTAAAGTGTATAATTTGTAAAGTTCTGACTTGTGTACATACCCATGAATGTGCCACCACCATAGAGATGGTGAACTTATCCATCACTCCCAAAGTTTCCTCATCCTCTTTGTAACCCCTCCCTTCCATCAAGGCCCCATCTCTCTCTCCCCAGGTAACCAGTCATCTGCTTTCTGTCACTATAGATTCGTTTGCATTTTCTAGAGTATGATACAAATGAAGTCATGCAACATGTATTATTTTTGTCTAACTTCTTTCCTTCAACATAATTAGTTTGAAGTTCACCCACCTTGTTGTTTGTATCGATATTTTATTTCTTTTATTGCAGAGTAGTATTTTATTGAATGGACATCCCACAATTTATCTATTCATTTCTTGATGGACATCTTAGTTGTCTCCACTTTTTGGCTGTTACAAGTAAAACAGTTGTGAACATTTGCATACAAGTCTATATATGAATTTGTGCTTTCTTTTCTCTTGGCTGGATCGTATGGTAGGTGTATATTTAACTTTTCAAGAAACTGCCAAACTGTTTTCCAAAACGGTGGTGTTATTTTACATTCCTACCAGCAATTAGGACAATTCCAGTTGCTCTACATTCTTACCAACACTCAATATGGTTAGCTGGGTGGTTTCATTTTGTTTTTAATTTTAGTGATTCTAATGTTTGTACCAGTAGTACCATTGTAGTATTAATTCACACTTCCCTAATAAGTAATGGCAATGATCATCTTTATATTTGCTTATTTGCCATCGGTATATTTTCTTTGGTGAAGCGTCAGTTTAAAACTTTGCTCATTTTTATAAAACTTTTTATTTTGAAATAATTTTAAATTTACAGAAGAGTTGTGAAGCATACAGAGAGTTCCTATATATCCTTCACTCAGCTTTTCCTAACGTTAACATCTTCTATAACCATAACACATTTATTAAAAATAAAAATTTAACATTGGTACAATACTATTAGCTAAAATGCTGACTTTTCCCAGATTTCACTTAGTTCTTCCACTAATTTCCTTTTGCTTTTCCAGTTTCCAGTTCCAGATACCTCAGCTCATTTAGTTTGCATATCTCCTTAGTCTCCTCCAATCAGTAGCTGTTTCTCAATCTTTCCTGGTTTTACATGACCATAGCACTTTTGAAGAGGACAGGTCAGATATTCTGTAGAATGGTCCTTGATTTGCGTTTGTCTATTATTTTCTCAGGATTTCATTGGGGTTGCAGGTTTGGGGAATGAATACTAGAGATACAAAGTGCCCTTCTCATCACATCACATCAGGGGTACATGATAGCAGTATGAATAATCGCTGGCATTGTAAACCTAGACCACTTGGTTAAGGTGATACCTGCAAGTTTTCTCCTCTGTAAAGTTATTCTTTTTCTCTTTTTATACTCTGTTAGTTAGAAACAAGTTACTAGGTCCAGCTCACACTCAAGCTGAGGGGAATTAAGTTCCATCTCATGGAGACAGGCATAGCTAAGAATGTGTGGCCATATGTTAAAACAACCATGGAAATTCGTAAATATAATTAATTTTATACAATTTTATATATAATATAAGAACTAATAAATAATAAATATTATGGGGGAGATATATGTAGCTACTTGAATATGGTCTTTCTCTTCAAAGATTCACCTACTAACTTTAGCCTTGATTAGTGGCTCTTTCCTGCAGCAATTTTTACTGTGTTATGCTAATGGTGGTTTTCTATTTGCCTCATTCCTTCTACACTTCTTATTTGGAATTCTCCGGGAAAGGAGATTTGTCTCTTCTCCTCCATTTATTTACTTTATCATTAATCTTTAAGTATCATTTAAGTCATGTATATTTATTTTATTCTTTGGGTTATAATTCAATGCTTTGTTATTTTATTTATTTTGCTGCTCAAACTGTTCCAGATTTGGCCATTAGGGGGTCTTTCAGGCTGGCTCTTGTGTCCCTCTGACATGCTTTTGTTTGTTCGTTTTGTGAGTACTCCCTTGCTTTCTGACACAAGATAAGCTCCAAACTGATCTTGTATTTTTCTTGACCCGACTCTACTATCACTAATTTCTCCAAGGTGCCTTGGTTTCTTTTACTGGAGAGTATTATTTAGAAACCAAGATCTGGGCACTGAGTATGCACCTTATTCCTGGGGTGTCATTGCTACTAGGCGCTTTTAGTAGACAGAGCTAGAAAATATATGTATGTACGCTGGCCCATGTATACACACATATATAATTATTCTTGTTTGTATATATATATGAGTATAGCAATATGAGTTCACATCAATACCTCCAACTCTAATCCAGAACCCCAAGGTTCATTTTCACCTTCTCCCTTTGCCTATTTGTAGCTTCTCTGACAGCGAGAAACCTAGCTCCCATTATCTACAATTTATTTACTTATATGTTTAATCACAGCATACAAGCAACCAGCTTCAAAATAGCACTCTCATGTGAAACACATTTACCTACTAGAGTACACTATTTATATACAATTCTTTTTGTTTTTAGCCTTGCAATAACCAATCAAAGCACAGCATGGTTGATATTTTTATATTCACATATAGTAATGTTCACTCTTTGTGCTGTACATTTCTATGAGGTTTGACAAACGCATAGAGTCATATATCGATTACCACAATATCATATAGAACATTACATCACCCAAAAAATTCCCTTGCACTTGCTCATTTTTAACTGGGTTGTTCATTTTCATATTATTAGGTTTTGAGCATGTATTTTAGATTCAAGTCCTTTAACAGATATATGCCTTGAACATATTTTCTCCTAGTCTGTTATCTGCTTTTCCATTCTCTTAAAAGAATCTTTCTAAAAGTAGATTTTAATTTTGATAAAGTTTAACTTATCAATCATTTATTTTATAGGTCATGCTTTTGATATCATATTTAAGAAATCTTTGCCTCACCGAAGGTCACAGAGATTTTCTCTAATGTTTCTTTAGAAGTTTTATAGTTTCAGGTTTTACATTTAGGTCTGTGAGCATATATAATAGCATATCCTATTCTTTCAGCACCATTTACTTACTAGAGTAATGTAACTACTTACCTTTTTTTCCACTGAATTACCTTTGTATTTTTTTCAAAAATTAGTTGTCAGAATATGTATGGGTCTGTATATGAATGCACTATCTTATTCCACTGATCTAATTGTCTATCTTGACACCAATACCACACCATCTTGATTACTATAGCTTTAGAATAAATCTTGAAATGAGGTAGTGTTAGCCCTCTCGTTTTTCTTCCTTTTCAAAGAGGTTTTGCCTATTCTAAATCCTTTGAATTACCATATGAATTTTAGGATTAGCTGGTAAATTTCTACAAAATGGTTCACTGAGATTTTGATAAGGACCATACTGAATCTACAGATTAATTTGGGGAGGGTTGAAATATTAATATTGGGTCTTTCAATATATAAACAAGCTATATCTCTCCATTTATTTAGGTCTCTAATTTCTCTCAGCAACATTTTATAGTTTTCAGTGTACTTTTGACAGATTGATTTTGAAGTATTGATATTTAATATTTTATGCTTTTTAAAAGTTCTAGTTATTCACTGATAGTGTATAGAAATAAAATTGATTCATATATACTGATCTTGTTCTATTGTACAACTTACTAAATTCACTTTTTAGTTTTAGTAGATTTTTAATAGATTCTATTGGACTTTCTACATAGATGATCATGTTTTCTGTGAATACAGTTTCAGTTCTTCCTTTTCAATATGTATGCCTTTTATTTCTTCTTCTTGTCTGATTTCACAGCCTGGAATCTTCAATGCAGATTTAAATAAAATGGTGAAGGAATGAGGCAGGAAATAGTTGGGCCCCAGGCTGAGCAGTTGGAGTTCGTCTCCTGTGGACAGATACTCCAAAACAGCAGGAGGGAGGAGATGCTGAGCCCTGCCCACATAAGAGATAGAAGACCACATATTCCTGATTCTCGAAATCAAGGAGACCTTCCCGACTACACATGCACAGAAAGGCTCCTTGAAGGTCAAAAAGGGAGGGGGCACCACCCCATAGTAGGTGATATCAACCTACCCATAGGCCTCTTCGCTAGAATCTGTCCTGGCTAAGAGATGCGCATGCACACGTGGGAGGTGCGAGATAAACCTGAGATAAACCAAATACGGACTCAGAACCAGGCAAAGCAAGACGATTGGCCAAAGGAAACCAGGAAGGAATGTTCCATATAAGTGATTCAAACTACCATGAGGGCGCGATTCCCTCTGAATCCGCCGTGTGTCTATCCACACCTACCCTTTTTCCTCCTAATAAACACTTCACTTGCTTCACTACTTTCCGTCTCTATGTGGAAATTCATTTCTACACAGCTGATGGGCCAGGGCCTTGTCACTTACCACTGGTGCCAGGTGGTCTAGTGGCTAGGATTCAGCACTCTCCCTGCTGCTGCCCGACTTCAATCTCTGGCTGGGAACCGAAATCCCGCTTCAAGCCGCTGCAGGCCGAGGCCACCCGAGATTAAGAAGACATTCTGTCTTTTTCCTGATGGTAAGGGAAAAGAATTCAGTATTTCACCATTAAATATGATGTTAGTTGTATCAATAGATTATTCATAGATGCTCTTTATCAGGTTGAAGTTTCTTTCTATTCCTAATTCTCTGAGAGTTTTATCAGGAATTGACATTAGATTTTGTTATATGCTCTTATGTGTCTATCTATATGCCTTTTATATTTTTAGCTTGCTAATATGGTGAATTCTATTGATTAATTTTCAAATATTAAACCAGCCTTGCATTCTTGGGCTATACCTAATTTCATCATAATGTACTATAATTTTTATATATTGTTGAATTCTGTTTGCTAAAATTTTAGTTAGAACATTTACATCTATGTTCATGGAGAGTATGGGTCTGTTGTTTTTTGTTGATTTGTTTTTGTTTTTCCTGCAGTGTCATTGTCTGGTTTTGGTATCACAGTAATACTAGAAACATATAATGAGTTGAGAAGTATGCCCTCCTCTTAGATGTTCTGAAAGAGTTTGTGTATCATTGGTTTTACTTCTTCATTATATATTTGATAGAATTAAGCAGTGAAACCATCTGGGCCTTAAGTTTTCTCTGTGGTAAGGCTTTGAATCATAAATTCAATTTATTTAATAGATATAGAGCTCTTTGGGTTATATTTCTCTTCTTGAATGAGCTTTAGTAGTTTGTGTCTTTCACTGAATTTTTCCATTTCATCTAAATTGTCAAAATTATAGGCATAAAGTTGTTCACAATATTCCCTTAACATTCTTTAAAAATCTAGATTATAGAGTGATCTAACTGCTCTCATTTCTGATATCGGTAATTTGTGACTTCATATTTTCTTCCTGAACAGGCTGGCTAGAGGTTTATCAATTTTATTGATCTCCAAAGAAACCTTTTGGTTTCATCCATTTTCTCTATTGTTTCTGTTTTCTAGTTCATTGATTTCTGCTCTAATATTTATATTTCCTTTCTTCTATCTATATTGAGTTTTTTGTTCTAATATTTTAAGGTGGAAACTGAAGTCACAGATTTGAAAATGTTTTGTCTTCTAATATAAGCATATAGGACTGTAAGTGTCCTCCTCAGTGCTGCTTTAGTGGCATTCAAGAAATTTGTATACGTTTTGTTTTCATTTTCATTCAATTCAATAAACTTTTGAATTTCTCTTTTTATATCTTTTCTGAACCATGGGTTCTTTTGAAGTGTGTTATTTTGTTTCAAAATATTTGGGGTTATTCCAGAAAGCACTCTGATATTGATTTCTAATTTAATTCCCTTGTGGTCAGAGAACATGCTTTATCTAAATTGAAACTTTTAAAATTTATTGAGACTTGTTTTATGGCCTGGAAAATTATTTATCTTGATAAATAAATGTTCCATATGCACTTAAAAATAATATTACTTGGAAACAATTTGATCTTTTGGGTCTTGTTTTTATGATTTATAGTGCAACTCCAGAGCAGTGATCAGTCTAAGGCTAAATATTCCCCACCACTGAGTCAAGATCTTCCTGAGTACTTTACCTAAAGTTCCATGAATTATAAATTTTCCAGTCTGGCTGATGGTAGCAGGCACTATTCTTGGCCCTGTGTGAACACCGGGCATTGTTCTAATTCTTTTGGAGGGTCCTTGACCAGTCTGGGAGAGTTTCCTCACACACATGTGCTCATCAGTATTCTGCTGAATAACTGGGAGAGACCCGCTGTAAATCTCTGAAGTTCTTTTTCCGCCCATTTCTCTCTTCTTTGGTATTTTGTCTTCTGAGCTTTATCTGTCTCAATGTACCTAGAGAGTTGGATTCTTCTCTGAAATTCTCTAAAATTCAGAGTCTGCCAAGCTCTATCTCAGTTTCCCTTCTCTTTACCATGGATGGCCTGGAGACTCTCTGAAGGCTGTAAACTGAGGGAATCTTAGGGCTCACTTTGTTTCCCATCTCTCAGGGATCACTATCCTTCATTGCCTATTGTCCAGTGTCTTTAAAAGCTTTGCTTCATATATTTTTATTAACTTTTGGGTTGTTTCAGGTGGTAGAATAAATATAGTCCCAGCTTGACTAAAAGCAGAAGTTCCTCCTTCTCTGGTATAAAACTTCGGTTTTAAATGAAGAGTTGAATTTTCTGCATGTCCTATATCAAGAAGAAAATCTAAACAGAACTACCTGATCTAACATGCTGTTAATCACCTCTTCTATAATATTAAGAAGAATTTCTTTAAGAGCACTTTCCAAGATTTGGTCATCTTCTGCAGATTCAGATTAATAGAATAAAATTACTTATTCAGATGGACCATTTGCCTGAGTTGGATGAGATCATATGTCTATATTTAGCTGAGATTTAGTGTCTGCTTGCAATCAAGGATAAATCTTCCTGAGCAGAGTTACTGGCAACTGTCTGCTCTATTCAGCTCTATGGAAGGTAACAATTCCCTGTCATGGTATAATTTACATTCCATACCTTCATTAAAAAAGGGTAAAGAGCTCCTTTCCCAGCCCAATTTTCTCAGAAACATCATAATCAGTTTTAGAGCCTCGCTTCCCTTCATGGAAACCCAAGAACTATAGAAAATGTTTTGCTCAAAACCAACAGCTATATTCATTGTTATGAACTGAATGTTTGCATGACCCCCAAATTCTTATGTTGAAGCCCTAACCCTCCCCCCACCCAGGGTGATGATATTTAGAGGCAGGGACTTTGGTAGGCAATTTGGTTTAGATTAGGTCATGAGAGTGGGATCCTCATGATGGGATTAGTACCCTTATAAGCAGAGGAAGAGGAGAGAGATCTCTCCCTCCATGAGCACACACTGAGGAAAGGCCATGTGAGGATACAGCAAGAAGGCTGCAACACAGGAAATGGGCCTTCACCAGACACTGAATCTGCCAGCACCTTGATCTTAGATTTCCCAGACTCCAGAACTGTGAGAAACAAATGTTTGTTGTTTAAGCCACCCTGTCTATGACATTTTGTTTTAGCAGCCCAAGCAGACTAAGACATATAATATAAATGCAAGGAATTCTAATTTCAGAACTGTCCAGAATTCTGATGGGCGAATTAAATACTCAGCCTATAACTTTTTGGTCAGCAGTATTAATGTAGCAATATTGGACTAACTTACAGAGATGTTGTATGGAGTAACCTATAAAATACTTGCATAAAGCAAGGATAAACAAGACTGTTTTAAAATTGGGTTACTGATATTTTCTAAAAGATTTTACATAAAACCTCAACTCAGGACCCAGGAATTCTTACACAATTATTAGTAATATTGCATTTCTCTTTATTCCTCCACAAGAATGACAAGAATGTTCTATTTATCGAGAAGACCCTATTGCCATGTTGACTAAGTGCCAGGTAACCTATTATACTCACTCGAGTGTCCAAGTTCAATCAGAACATCACAATTCTTTACCCTCAGGCATTTTGGCCAAGTGACTGAGGTGGAAGTCCTTATACAATAGGAGCAAAAATACTTTGGTTCTACCCTATCAAAATGAAAAAAATAAGAGTATCTAGAAGGGAACATTTTACCTAGTTGGTTACAAGGGATTCATAGGCCTAGAGCTGGAAATGACAGCTCCTGGATTTTAAAACAGCTGTCTTTTTCACAGTCTGTTTTATTTCGCATTTGAGGTTTGAAATGTCCACTGGCTATGCCAAGTGGAAATTTGAGGCAATTGTCAAAATGATTCAGGGAGAAATGCATGCAACCAAAACACATCACAGAAACACAGCCAAACCCAAACATTTCACTAAAAACAGTGAACTATGGATTTGCTTTTGCCTGAATTATTTAGATAATTTCTTCATTTTTTTCTCTTTGATTTTCCAGTAAAGACATGGCAAGAGAATATTCATTTCAACAATGACTCCTGTGTCACATAGAAATATAATTAGAATTAAATATAATTCTCCAATAAGGAAATAATTCATTTAGGAAGAAGTCTTTTTTTTTCAGAGAGCATTGGTCAGCTATATTTTACATCATCTTGAAATGATATTCCTGGTTAATTCAGAACTTAAATTCTAAAATTAGTTAAAGGTAACCTGGCTTCCCCTATTTTCATGCTGGCACAGTTTGCCTATCATTATAGTTAAAAATGACCGCCAATAATGATAATCAAGACCTGTGTCTTAGGTCTGGCTTTAGGTATATCCAAATATGTGCAATGACTGGTGGCTATCAGATATTAAATTTGCTTACATAGCCTTAAAATCATTGATTAGAAAACTATAATATAAAGCTTAGAAATATGAGTTTCCTTTGACTCATGAAAATGGAAACAATAGAATAAATGCAAAGAACAGAAGAAACTAAATAATAAACTTAAGAATAGAAATTAATGAAATGGAAACTAAACAGATAGTATTGCCAAAGAAAAAGCTTTTTTTGGAAAAGATTAGTGAAATAGATATACTTCTGGCTAGACTGATATGGGAAAAAGAGAAAAAAAAATTTATTATAAAATGGGGTCACTATGAAAGATATAAATACAAATGTAGGCAGTAAAAGAAAAGCTCAAATTTCCTAAATACAAAAACAGTAATGCAAAGCAGAAAAAAATCAACAGAAAAGAGTAAAACAAAGTAAATATAACAAAATAAAAATAAAAGTTATAGTATAAATTAATAATGTTGAAAGATATGTCATGTCAATAAATGTGAATAAACTAAATTGACCTGTTAAAAAAAGATTCTCAAATAGGCACATAAAACAAACCTAACAATTTAAAGGGATGAACAAAAATTTACCACACAAATGAAAAAATAAGAAAATATAATGTTACAATCTTTTTACCAAATTAGAATTCAGGCCCAAAAGCCATGAATGAAACAGCGAGAGATTCTTTATAAAGGTGAAAGTCACAATGCAAATTAAAGATATAATAGTTATGAATATCTATGTACCAAATAATATAATAATCACCTATACAGAGCAAGAACTATAAGAAGTGCAAGGAGAAATAAATAGAAATGCACAATTAATAGGAGACTAACACAACACTCTCAGTACAAAACACATAAAGTGGACCATAAATAAGTAAATGTACTTTAGATATATATATCTAAAAGATCTAAACAAAAAAAGCAATAAGATATACTGAACATCATACCCTGACAATAGAAAATGTAATTTACTCTCAAGCACACTAGATCTTTTTCAAGAATTGATGGTATATTAGGACACTATTCCAAAAGATCAGTTGGTTTCACAAAGTACAAGTATTAAACAAACAATACAAACAATTAAACAAACATACTGTATGATCACATTACAATAAAACTAGAAATTAAAATACGAGCCACAAACAGAACAAAACAAACAAGCTTTTCATCTGGAAATTTAAAACCTTCTTATTAAATCTTGATGAAAAGTAAACACACAAAAAATTACAGAAACTTTGGAAAATAATGGTAATGAAAACACTACATAACAGAACCTATTAGGCACATTTAAAGCAGTGATCAGAAGAAACTTTATAATACTAAACATCTACATCAATAAAAATAAAATAATGAAAATAAATTAATTAAAGGTAAGAAAAGCAAAGTAAACCAAAACAAAGCAAAGTAAGGAAATATTAAAGATTAAATTAGAAATTAGTAAGGTAGAGAACAGGAAAATAGTAGGTTAAATTAATAAATCAAAATCCTACATCTTTGAGAAAATCCAAAAATTAGATAAATCACTAGTTAATTTAATCAAAAAGGGAAGAAGCAAACAGATAAGAAAATAACAAGAGGGCAATTACTGATACAGAGGAAACATATTGTAAGAATCCACTTTGTATACCTCTTTGCAAATAAATCTGAAAAAGGTAGATTAAATCATTTCTTATAAAAATACAGTTTACAAAAAAATGACCCAGTAGAGACAGAAAGCTTAAACAGACCAATTTCTATAATTGAAATAGAAAAAGTTACCAAGAAATTACTTCTCATAAAAGCACCTAGCTCAGATGATTTCACAGAGCAATTTTACTAAACTTTTAGAGACCAGATAATCCTAATGAGACATGCATTTAAAATGAAGGAAATTTTCCAAATTATTTTTATGAAGCAAGTTTAACACCGGTCCCATAAAAAATTATTAGACCAATATCACTTATGAATACTGATGCAAAAATTCAAAATAAAACATTAGCAAACAGAGCCCAAAGGCAAACGATATTTTTGAAAATTATATACCATGGCAAACTGTTGTTTATGCCAGGAATGCATTGTACTTTTATATGATTTATTCTGCATTCTGCAATGTGTTTAACTAAGTGCTATTATCAGTAAGAGAATTAGAGAGCTCAGCTTGCTCTCAGGTGATTTGCCTGTAGTTATTCTTCTCTTAAATTTTAGCTACTGGTGCCTACTCAAATGTTCAAAATTTCTTCTAAATTTCAGTATGACCCACAATTAAAATTAAATTATTTCCTGACTGAGTTGCAAGTCTCAAAAATTTGGCAACAGTGATCTTTCTCAAAAGGCATCACTTTTAATAACTATCAGAAAATTGAGGCCATTAATTTCAAAGCAGTTTTCTAGAGACATCCGTGCCAAAGAAAGATTGGGAATAATTGAGTTGCTATGTGATTATGAGTTTTATCTTATATCATAAATATTGGACTAAAATGGAAAGTCTTAGAAAGAAAAATATACCTTTATTCATAAAGTCCTTGGACTGCTTATTTAAGGAAATCATCTAAGTCAGGATCTAAAGGAATCAATAAATTAAACTGACAATATTCTAAATAAACAGCAACCTAATTAGATAACTTACCAACTGATGATAACGTTGAGGGTTTATTGTCCTTCTTTTAGGGAGGTCTAATAAAAATTTGTCTATTGGTTTTCGAGAGCTGTACCTATGATATGGCAAATCAGAGGCAATGTGCCACAGTTTGGGGTCCCTCCTGTTGCTGTTTGTTGAGCAATAACTTAGGAAAGGGGGTTAGTGGCAGAGAAGGTGATTTTTCCTGGTGGCCTTTAATAAGATGTAAGATGTGTACACACAATTAATTACCATACCTACCACAGAGCTTACTACAAATCAAAGCATGCTTCATAGGACTTTTTCCATTTCTGTACGAGCCCATTTGGATGTTTACTGGTGACCTAATTTCTTTTCAAGGTTGTTCTTGATGTTAATATAAATTTGCTTTTATCTGTACAGTACTACTGAGGACAAAGGGAAATGGAATGACCTCCGTAATTAGCCCAAAGGCCACCACCTCTGAAGAACGGTTCTGAAAACTCCACTCACATAAAGTTCGCTCTAAATATTAACTTTTGCTGCAAGTTTCTATGGCAGACTTGGAAATAAGGATAACGTGTAAACTAATCTCTGTTACCCTTATTAGTGGTCCATCCAAGTTGAGTGTAAAAATAAGGCAAACTGATAAAAGGTGAAGTCACAATATTCGTCTCTGTGAATAAATCGTTGGTTTATAATACTTTAAACCAAAAACAACAAATATTTTTGAGCAACCACAAAGTAAGATATGATGCCAGACAGGATGGTGGGCAGGCTTTATTTCTTGTGTTGAAAAACGTTCATTTATGTTAAATGCTTCCTGTAGTAGACACTGATGATCCTGTCAGATGCCCTCGATTCTTTTTATCATTCTGGGCAAACTTCTGCTTCGAGATCATTTTGCTTCCAATATTGGACACCTGAGACACCTTGGGGGACTGCCCTTGGGTTACGGAAATCACTTTGTTGCAAATTGTTTTATTGCCTGGAGCTTACTTCCCTCCCCACCTCCCCACCTCCCCAGGAGGGTCTTTGGCCAATAACTAGCTTCTGAAAAAGTATGAAAGCCCAGACCCCTTGTTCCTGTCTGGACAACTTCTAAGGAATAGCACACTCTTCAGAGTTTCCCTAGGCGATCAGCTTCTCTTGATGGGGCTTTGAAATCTGAAATTATATCTTTACTTGTCCTCTTCACACGCCCTGCCCTGCTTCCTCCAGTTCTTAACTGGTTTCTTCTGGCAGCATGTCCTTAATTAATCCCTTGCACATGAATCCTCATCTCATAATCTGCTTCTGAGGGACTCAACCTAAAACACCACTTCCACCCCAAATTTAAGAACTTAAAAATGTGCAAAACCCCACTGATTTCCTAGAAACAGACAGTTAAAAATTCTTTAAAAACATTCATAAAGCAAGCAATGACAATTTCCTTGAATAGCTAATTGTGGGAGATGGAATGAATCATTGGGCCATGATGTCCAGCAGAAAGGATTTATCTCAATATGATATCATTCTTTCTGCATATAAATATATGTGGGTGTGGGACAGTGGAAAAACACACCAGGTTTGTCAAGGGCAGAAGCACAAGTGAGAAGAAGGTGACTGTGTATAGAAAGAGCTTTTTAATAGCTCTTTTAAAAAATCCAACAAGAGAAAAATATGAGAAAGAAGCTGAGAATAATGAAATCATTTTCATTCACTCCAGACTTCCCATTATCTTTGTTCTCACTCCATTTTAGGAGAGGCATCTTTTTTTTATAGTGTTTATATGGTATAAATCTGGAGAGTAAAAAAAGAGAAGTAAATTGGCACTTTATAAAAACGTTTTTATAAAAAACTTAAAATACTGAAGAGAAGCCAAAAGAAGTAGATCCAATGATATATTTTAATTAATCTACTGAGTAGGACTTCAGCTCTAATCCCTGGAGATACAGGCAAAAAGTAGTAAAACCTAAGAGCACAGAAGAGAAATAGCCACTTAAACACAGAAGCCAAACATGGACGATCACTATTCTGAAACACAGAATGTCAGTGGGATGGATAGGGCATACTGCCCTGCTTGAATGAAAGCTTTACTAGGGCAAGAAATGGGTCTGCTTTGCTCACCACTGGAACATTGTAAACTACCTACATATGTTTGTTAGGTGGATTATTGTATTAGTTAATTACATTATTATTTTATAATTTATTATAATAACAATAGATTTTATTTATAGTTTACATTATATGTGTATTATGTTATTTATATTTATAATGTATACTATACTTTATACTATATTTTATTTATAATTATTTTATTTATAACAATCTACTAATGAATCATTTTATTTATTAATTACATTATTGTTTAATAATTTATTATACTAATTTATTGATTATCTTAATTGATTTTTATTTAATTATTTTAATTAGTTGATTATTTTATTGATTAATTAAAAACATAATTCTGGGTTATTTCTTTACAAAGAATAGGTACCCTATGATCTGGCACATAATGGGTACTCAAAAATATATGTGGAATAAATAAACTCTTGATATCACAACTGGGACACACGGCCCGGTAAGTATGATTTCACTCATAAGAATAATGGAAACAAATGTTTTAAATCATGACTGTCTTGAAAAATTTGAGATGTGTGAATCTGATTGGCCCAACCTGGCAAAAGAAGAAAACCTCATTTGCCCAAAACCTACAGAAAAGAAGTATCCTGTGTCCAATTTTAGGCCTGAAAAAGGCCTAATACTGACTTTCCAGCTTCCCACTTAGCCCAAATAGTTAATAGTAACAGGAGTGATTATTGTAACCTAAGTTGAATAAATACTGGAAAATTTTTAAAGATTTTTAAAAGATGAGAAGAGTCGATATAATTTCACAGGTATCTTTGAGATTAAGTATAATGGGGTTTATGAGAATAAGGCAAAGGAATAGAACAATGAATGCAAGAGAGCTTTTTAATATATGGTATCTAATCTAGTCAATACACAATATCTAATATGAAGAAGAGGCATATTAGATATTAAATAACATTAAGAAACAGCACTAAGAGTGAAGATACATTCTTAAAAATTTTAAAGGAATCCTATGCCTTCAATCAATCTATGATATATAAAGTGTATTTCTTTTATCTCCTTATGAGTCCCCATATTCTGCTATCTACTCCCTAATTTCCCCTGGCAGATTCCAGATCCAAGCTTTGGTTCATAGCTTTGATGCTTTTTACTGGCAATGTATAGTCCCAGTAACAATATACATGCCATCCCAATTAGAAGAGAGTTTGACAGTCAATTTAGAAGAGTAACATTTTCTTTACTTGCATAATGTGGCATAAGTATATTGAATGGAATTCAATCTCAATTCAATGGATATCTACTCAAGTTCAGTAAGAAATACTGTAGACTATCTATCTATTTATCTATCCCCATTTTAAAACAAAGAAACTGTATTGTAATTATATTAATTAATTCACTCACACAGACTGCTTCATACCAATCCATGGAGGTAGCTCCTATCCCCATAGTATAGATGAGAAAACTGGCTCTCAAAGAGGATATGACATTTTTGTACTTTCCCAGAGTTTATGGTTTCTGCTCCTGCTTGGATATCTTGGCCTATCAGATGGCATTTTTTGAAAGGCTACAGTATAAGAGCTTTATAAAAATCTCTATTATTAAATTTGTCTTCTCCTTAAATAAGCAACATCGTCCCCTCTTGTTTAATGAAAACTGTTACTAGAACAAATTAACTCCTGGGCTTCCCTGGTGGTGCAGTGGTTAAGAATCCGCCTGCCAAGGCAGGGGACATAGGTTCAAGCCCTGGTCCGGGAAGATCCCACATGCCGCGGAGCAACTAAGCCCGTGTGCCACAACTACTGAGCCTGCGCTCTAGAGCCCGCGAGCCACAACTACTGAAGTCCGCGTGCCTAGAGCCCATGCTCCGCAACAAGAGAAGCCACCGCAATGAGAAGTCTGCGCACCGCAAAGAAGAGTAGCCCCCGCTCGCTGCAACTAGAGAAAGCCCACGCACAGCAATGAAGACCCAACACAGTCATAAATAAATAAATTAAATAATTTAAAAAAAAAGAACTAATTAACTCCTTCTTGAAAAGTTCAGTTAAAATGCTTGCCTTCTTTTAGCGAATTACAATTCTCAATGCTGGCTTTCTTACAGCAAGAAGAAAACAGAAAGGAAAAACCATGAGCCGAAAGGGAAAAAGGAAAAAGAAATAAATGCTATGTCCAGAGTACACCTGGATGTGAGAAACACCATTCAACCAAACTGCCTGTAGTCTCAGGTTGAGTTTTTTTCTCCAGGAAAGCAGAAGTCATTGGTTCTCTCCAGTCTTGAGAGGTGGTGTTTGCAAGGATCAAGGAAATGAGGGACAGGGGGTTAGACACATTTCAGCATTTAGGTATTTTATTTCTCCTCTAACTGGACAAAAACACCCTTGCTCCTAAGAAATACTTTATTATACACGACAATTGGATGAACATCGGGTTACAGACTAAAAGCAGCTGTTGTAGGTCAAACAGCAGAATATCACTGAAATCTTGAATGTACTTTCCAAAGATAATTAATAGTAACATATGTATGCCACTCTTGGCAAAACTTGAAAATCAATCACACCTAATTGAATTTTAAAAATTTATTTAGGAAAAAAATTATTCTAGCTTGTGAGGTCAGACTTCTTCAGCTCAACTTAAATTACTTCCTCTATTTCTCAGATGTATTATCTTGTGTTAGTGAGTGAGAAAGTAAGGATGTGTGTTATTGCTTTGTTACTGTTGCAAAAGAAAACACTGCTTCAAAGGACAAAGAATCAAAATGAGAAACTGGAACTTCCCTGGTGGTGCAGTGGTTAAGAATCCACCTGCCAATGCAGGGGACACGGGTTCAATCCCTGGTCCAGGAGAATCCCACATGCCGCGGAGCAACTAAGCCCGTGTGCCACAACTACTGAGCCTGCGCTCTAGAGCCCACGAGCCACAATTACTGAAGCCCGCATGCCTAGAGCTCGTGCTCCATAACAAGAGAAGCCACCGCAATAGGAAGCCCGCGCACCACACAAAGAGTAGCCCCAGCTCGCCACAACTAGAGAAAGCTCACACACAGCAATTAAGACCCAACGCAGCCGAAAATAAATAAATAAATTAATTAATTAATTTTTTAAAATGAGAACCTTCCCTCCCCCTTAATAAAAAAAAACTATACATCTATGAGGGTGACCATAAAACACTCAAGTAGTATAAAAAGATGATCCTTTAACAAGTAGGTATGCTGAGTCTTGACATGGCAGCCTGTAACTGAGTCCTTTTGGATTAGAGGAAGAGAGGTTTAGCATGATTAGAGGAGATTTATACACGGTGTGATGTCAGGAGCATCAGAGACAATTCTGGAACTAGCAGATCAGCGAATTTCTAAGCACAACATTGCACAACAATTATAGATAAGAATGCTCCTACTACTGAACTTGATTTTGTTTAAGGACCAAGATATGCCTAAATCCAAGCATTTGGTCCACAGAATCCTAATGTCCACCTCTCACATTGCTTAAATAATAAATAAAATTTGAGAGAAAACAGGTGAAATAACCATCAAAGCCACCATCAAAAGCCACCATCAAAGCCATTGGAAAATAGTTCCCTCCTTTGATATTTAGCTTGTTTATTTTTTCTTGCTACTCCCCATACACATAATTGAGTCTGGTAATTCACTTTTGAAAATACAGTTAATAACCCAAAGCCAGTTCACTGTGGCAGTGACAGAACACCAACAAATGACCAGAAGAGCAATTCAGTCTTGACAAAACGGGAACAAATGTCGTGATTTTTTTATGTTTAATAAGACTCTTAGATCCCTTAAAACTATCAGTACATTAGTTTCTGTCTAAGAACATGAAAGTCCAGCATATATCATTTACCTAATGAGCCAGTGATTTTTCATAAAATTTTTATGTTCTTTCTCTCTCTTAACTGAAAGGCATTTGGGAGACAATTAAAGTTGATGATTTCCATGTGTTCATTAAAAGGAAAACTAAGTTTTTTCCCTAAGATTTACTATTTTTTATATATTCTCTTTTGCTGCTTATTTTGTATTTGCAACATAGGGGATATGGAAGATATTTGTTGAATGATAATGCTAACCCCCAAAATGCCAATCTTTCATCTTCTAAATGATAAATTGCCCCCATTTCTTCCTCCTACTCACACTCTTTTTTCCATGAAATAATCAAAGATTTCGCTAGATGGGTCCAGAGTCCAACCATGTCTTCAAGTGCTTTTAGACACACAACCCTTGTTAATTGTCATCAGAGATTAGATTGTTAACTGTCACAAGAGATTTAGGTAGCAAGGCAAACCTCTTCTTCAACATTTCCTTTGTATCTTTTGGGCTCCTGCTTTCTTCAGATGTACAGAGCCCAACATCAGTTTTTATACCACTGATTCTGTATTCCAGCATTATCTGCATTTGGATGACAGCTGAGAGTGGCTAGAAGTATGACAAAGCACTGCCATATGGAAATATTTCTATTTATGTGCACACCTTCTTTGAGTGGAGCTCATTAGTGTGCAGTCTGAAGGAAAAGAACTGAACAAGACAGCCACATGACTGCTGTGAAAATTCTGTCATCCTTAACAGGCCAATTTCTGCCTCACTCTCCACACCTACTCAGACATCTGGCAGCAGTCCAACCCTTACTAACTGAGTAGCTTGGGACAAGTTCCTTTGCTGCTCTAAGCCTTCTTTTTTCTTCTTTTTTTAAATTTTTTTATTGGGGTATAGTTGTTTTACAATGTTGTGTTAGTTTCTACTGCACAGCGAAGTGGAGTTCCCTGTGCTGTACAGCAGGTTCTCATTAGTTTTTTATTTTATACATATTAGTGTATATATGTCAATCCCAATCTCCCAATTCATCCCACCCCCGCTTCCCCCCTTGGTGTCCATACATTTGTTCTCTACGTCTGTGTCTATATTTCTGCCTTGCAAACAGGTTCATCTGTACCACTTTTCTAGATTCCACATATATGCTTTAATATACGTTATTTGTTTTTCTCTTTCTGACTTACTTTACTCTGTATGATAGTCTCTAGGTCCATCCACGTCTCTACAAATGACCCCATTTCATTCCGTTTTATTAAGCCTTCTTTTTCTTATCTGTAAAACAAACATAGTAACAGAGCTTGGCTGATCGAATTTATTTTTAAGAATATTTTTTGGAATTAATTCACAATGACAGAAAAGTTGTCAGAAAAGTACAAAAAACTCCTGTATACCCTGTTTAAGCCACTGAATATATAGTAATTTGTTTCACTGCCATAGAAAACCAATACACCAATGGACCTTTTTCTTTTTAATGTTGTATATTTCCCCATGTCATGACACTCCCACTAGACTTTATAGTAAATGTTTCTACAGAAAACCCCTTCTACTCATGATCAACTAGCCCATATTTCAGCTTATGTCTTGGTCCCAAGGAGTTCTAGAGAGTGCATACATGTATTTAAGACTCTAAGAGAGAATTCAATGACATACTTCTTTCCCATCCCAATCTGAGGCCTGGCATTAATTTGTAGACAATATCTGCTCTTGTCATCTTTGTTTCCTCCTTTGGCTAGCCATCTTCTCACGTATCCAGAAATTTATACCTTTGCCTCAACCATAATGCAAAATAAAACAAAAAAGAATTATATCTATAGCTGATTAATTCTGTCCCTTCTGAGTTGAATCTTGATTACTCTTCTTCCAGAGAGCAATCTTATTCAAGGCTCTTCTCTCAAAATGGATGAATAAGAGTTCAACCAAGTGAAGAAGGGGAAAGAGAATGATCTAGGAACAACTTCAGAGTGTACAAAATCCCCATGATGGTAGGGCGCATGCGAATGAAGGCAGAAGTGGTACAGGATATAGTTGGGGAGGTAAGATGGAGTCATACAATGCAAAATCTTCATGGAGAACGTTAAAAAATTAGCTTTTTAACCTAAGAACAATAAGATGCTGAAGGGTTTTAGGAGTGTGGGGGAGGTGGCATGATCAAAGTACCCTTTGAAAAAGATGAGTCTGACCAAAGTGAATGAGAACATGGTGAATACATAGACAACAGTTATGAGGCAACGAAAGAAGCAATCTAGTGAGAGATTATGATAGCCTGGATTAGTGTGATAGCAATGAAAATGAAGACAAGATGTAGGTAACTACAGAGAGGATCCGAAAGTTACTGCTCACCATTGTTTCTTACACATTTCATTTCTCTCATCTTGGAAAAATTTCTGATTTAATTTTAATTTGCCTGGAGAATTTCCTCAGTTTCTTTAGAAAGGATGCATAGTTAAGATACTTCCTGGGCCCTTGCATGTGTAAAAATGTGTCAGTATTGCCTTCATAAGGCAATGAGATCATGGGCTGCCATATTTTTCTCTCCAAATTTTATAAATGAGATACCCTAACTTCTAGTTTTATATATATAGCAGAAAAGAAATATTTTTCCTTTTGATTATCTTCCTTCTTGTTTTCACTTTTTTTTTTCCTGTGTGAAAGTTTCCAAGATACTTTATCCTAGAATTTCACCAGATATATCTCTAGGAGTGTATCTTTTGTTTCTTTAATCCTGTTTGGTACCCAACGATCATTTTGGATCCAAAAACTTGATTACTTTTGAAGTTCAGATAAGTGTTTTCTTCTAAAATTTCTGGAATTATTGCTTCCTTTCCTTCACTTTTTACTTTCTTTCCTAGAATTCCTATTCTTAGCAAAAATCTCTTGGCTTGTTCTATAACATATTTCCTTTTTTTACTCATGATTTCTATTTCTTCATGTTTTGCTTCACTTTTTGAGATAGTTTCTATATTTGAACTTCAAATCACTTATTCAGTTTTCAACAGTGTCAATTCCATTTTTTCACTTCTTTGAAATCTTCAAATTCACAAATCATTTTCTTTCAATTTCTCACATCTTTTTGCTTTCTCATGATTTCTTTGTTGTATTTCCTTTATTTTTCATAAGAAATCTCATCACAGATTTTTTAAAGTTTTCTTCTAATTTTGTAACTCCTCTCCTTTGAACTACTAAGTCCCCTTAACTGACCTATGAATCACATGTCCACTCATTTCAGCAAGTGGAGAAATCTCTCTGAGAACCATTGCCAGTAGTGATGTTGGGGCCTGTCAGGCTATGGTAGCTTTGCAGAAGAATGAGGTTAGAAGTTTTTCATGTTTAACCACTGGTGAAACAACTGGGCTGATAGGTCCTGAAGACTCTATCATTTCAGTCTTATCCACGTGTGAGCTTTGAGTGGCTGTCATTTTTTTGCGTATTGGAAGGGGAGCAGTTCATAGCAGCAGTCCCCCTCGGGGGTAGCAACATCCATGGGATCAGCAGAGTGGCTCAGGGATTTGGTGGTGAGCAGGAAGGAAGGGCTGATCTCCACAGGTTTAGGGGATCCCTATACTCTGCCATCTGCCCTCTCAGAGAGCCTTGGAATCAGAGCTCCTTACTCTAGGCTACATCAGAGAAAATGGTTTCCTCCCTCCTGGTGATTGAAATCAGGCTGCAACAACGATGCCTTCACCTCCTAGCCTGGTTTCTACAAGGGCATCTGGGAAGCCTGAAGATTCCAGATGTATAGGATCCCTTCCAGGTTCCTACAATAAAACATGGTCATCTCTACACCACCTTCCCCGCTCCCACCCCAAAGACACATATATACATAAGCTTTAACTTACTGCTTGATTCACTCCAGCAGGAAGTTGAGGGAAATAGGAGTAAAAAACATGTGCTCAGGCTGCCATCTTCCCAGAATCCTTCCTCTTGGGTGGTGGGATTTTTTTATTTTTATTTTTTCCTTTCATGTATACTAAAACCCCCTTGAAGGCAGGGACATTAGGTAGATTATTTTTTAAGACAAATTGTATAATGAGGATAGGTTAATCCAACTCCAGTTGATTTCCTTAAAAGCACTGATGGCATTCTAAACATGATTCGTAACTGGTAAGCGGGTGAGCCAAGCAAAAACACATACCTTGGAAATAACAACTAAGAAATATGGTCACATTAGCACCAGAAATTGATTTTTTTTTCTCAAGCTGTTCGCCAGTTTTGCATTGATTAGTCGTTGTCCTTGAAAATCAAGATACTATTGATCTGCATCCAGTACTTAAAGGGTTCTCGAGAAATATTTGTGGATTTTGATGAATTACATATAAGACTGTGGTAGACAGGTCTACACAATTTTCATCGTTTAGATTTCTTAACTCTGTGCATCTTTCTTTCCTTATCAACTGACATCACCTAGTTAATAAAACCTTTCTGATTCCCAAATCACTTCTAAGAACCTGTGGTTTTGAACAGTTTCATGATAAACTATCTCAGGAAATGCTTGACCTGCATTAAGGTCTTGAGTGTCCTAGTTCCTTAGTTGATCAATAGAAACATTCTCGAAGGTGCATTGTTGAAAGTATAAAGTACTTAAGCCCATAATTTTCTTCTGCTGTGAATGTAACTGGCTCCCATTTTAAGCAAAAGCACTTTGAGAGCATAAGAACAATGAACACTGCCTCTCTTTGGATACAGGAATAGGAACAAGGACACTCTAAACAAAGTCAGAAAGGAGTGGTAGAAATAAGAATGACATTGGGACAAGAGGTATGTTTTCAAGATTAATTGGCTCACTACTGCTATGGCTAAAAGAATACAGTATATCGCTAAATGTTAAGTAAGGAAAATTACCAAGCCACCTAAAGAAGCATTCTGTGGAAGAGTCAAAGGTTTATAAAACTGAACAGAAAGACTCTATTCTCCCTTCTTCCAGTACAAATAAAATGGAGGGATTTTTCTTTTTCTTTTCTAAGTTTAAATGAGACTAAAGAGGCTCAGGTGGTCCTGAGAGCCTTGGAATTGAGATTATTGTGTAGAGATGACAACTAGAGAAGTCTCAACCTGAGGTTCGACTTAATTGGTTTCTGTCTACAGGACCCCATATTATTTATCCCAATATGGTTCTAAAATTCTCTGCTTCCCTGCAAAGTAGATGTTCCTGAAGATTACCTCCTGCCTACCAGCGTGAGCCTCTATTAGTTGAAATGTTTTGTAATAGCTGTTGCTTCCATTTTAGCTCAGCTGGATTCAGGAAGGGAAGGGAGGCGGGTAGCTAGGGTGGATTTAGGGGGAACACGGGGTTATATTTCACTGACATGTGCTTTAGGAAATAGTTTTGTGTGATTCCTTCTTGTCCTCATAAAAAATTCTGCCACCACACTGGGCACCAGTTCTCTGCTTAGAACCTGGCAAGAGAAACCCCTGATCTGGAACTCTAGTTTTAGACAGTCCCATTCTAGTCCTCCCCAAACTGTACCCTACTACACACGGTGAGGAGTCCATGAAGCCAAGGCATCTGAGTATTCTAATTTGAACCAGGATTTCCAGATTTTTATGAAAGTATATTTGTCAAGATAGGAGGATAAAATATATTTTATTTTGCTTTTTGCTAGCTTGCTTTATAACATTTATATTTTAGATAGTTTGCGGGCCTTCATTTGTACTCCTGACCTGGTCCCCACAAATGGTAGAAATGGGCCTGCTTGTCCCTACTCCTTTAGGGCAGGAGAAGACACTGCTTGACCAGTTCTGGACCAGTTCCAGTGCTGTTCCTTTCCCATCTCAGAACAAGACTTTCAACCTAGTGTGTGTTTCTGGCTCTCCCACTAACTAATTGGGGGACCGACACATGCTACTTCTTCTGAGTCTCGGTTTTCCCATCTGTAAAACAAGAAGATTGAACAAGATGAGCTAAAGGTTCCTTCCAGTTCTTCCACCATAAAGGGTGGCAAAGACTAGATAGCTATTCTTGGCTTTTCAGGGTGTAGTGGGGTCTTTAAATACTTTTGAACCAAGGCTTCTGCAGGTAAAGCAGAGTGGGTCCTCAATACCTATGTGTGTCATGAGTATGCAATGGAGTTGCACTAGGCCTCACCAATTTGTGCATATGCAAATGAATTTGATAACACTGAGAACCTGAGTTTTACCAGTTTCTACCTATATGCTTAAGGTAAAAGCCCTTGCCCTCAAAATTTCATCCAACTGTTTATGGGCATTCCCAGGGTTTCTTAATAGTTCTCAGGTTCCTTCACTCTAAGATGCCATGTTAGTGTCTGCTGGAGAATGCCTTTCCCCTTGACCTTCTACACTGCACCTGTCACCCCTGTGGGTGACAGACAGCATGAATAGTGATGCCAGGGCACCATCTCCTGATGCCTCCAAGGCTACAGTCCTACAGAATGAGGTGTGCACCACGCTGATAGAGGAATGCTCCTCTGCCCTTCTCTTCCTTTTATTTCCTAATTTGTTCCTGAGATAGGAAGCGGGGTGAACAAGCTCCACTCTCTCACACAGTCATATGAAAGCAGAGTTTCTCTCGAAAGGACTCAGACACAAAACCAAGGACCACAGGACAGACCCTGACACTGGCTCCAGCATCTCTCCCCAGGTACTGAATGTCCTCTGGCCCCTTCCCCACATAAATATCAATCAGGCAGATGTCCATGGATTACTGGCCCACTAACCTATTAGGTATACCAAGTATGTGAACACAACCGGGACAGAACAAGTCAGTGAATGAATGAGTGAGTGAGTGAGATAACTAAATACCAGGAAAATGATGGCATACAGTGATATTAGGCTGACTTTCCAAACATCTCAGAGATTCATTCAGATCCATATTGCTTGTGGAGATTAGCTGTATATTTTAGGCCTCGGCGAATAGTTCTTGCATTTTGGGCAACAGACAAAGTTAATCATTAATATTCACTCAGTACTTATGATGTGCCGGAAACCGGGATACACATTATGTGCATTATCTTTTTTATTCCTTTAGGTCAGGGGTGGATAAACTTTTTCTGTAAATGGCCAGACAGCAAATTACTTTCAGTTTCGTAAGCCATAACATCTCTGTCACACTATTCAGCTCTGAAAGCTGAAAAGTAAACACATGTAGATTAGGCTGTGTTCCAATAAATCTTTATTTACAAAAACAGGTTGCAAACTGAATTTGGCCCACAAGCCATAGTTGGCTGACCCTTGCTTTATGAAGTTCATGAGGTTGGTGCTGTTTGCATCTTCATTTAACAGACAAGGATACTGAAGCATAAAGAAGCTAAGCAACTCACCCAAGATCCCAGATACCAAGGAGTGGAACTGGGATTTGAACCTAAGCAGTCCGGTTTCAGAGCTCACACTCTTCAGTACTGAGTCATTTCTGGCACTTGGCAGTAAGTTAGAGACTACCCTTAGGTGGAGAACTTAAGGGCTGGGACCTGCCTGTGGATCTGGATTACCGGTGGGCTTAATGTTTCCTTCCTTAATCATCATCATTGCCAACACAGAGCTTGATATATGCTGATCATCCGTTTAAAAAAAAAAAGGCAGTAACAAATGAAAGGTCACTTTTCTCGCTTTGAAATATCAGGAATGGGTGGTGTGTAGTCCATCTAACAATGCTTAATTACAGAATTGCAGTATTCATGACTTCTTAATTGCTCTAAAGATATGATCTCATTTACTACTCATTAATTTCCTTTCCAACACGTCCCCTCGAGCCAGCTCTACCTTTCATAAGAAAGCATGAGTCAATACTAGTAATAATAATAATAATAATTCTATTAACAACACATTTATATCGTACTACTCTAAGCCACTCACTCTTCTAAGCACTTTGAATATATTAATTCATTTAATCTTCACAGCAAACATTTTACAGATGAAGAAACTAAGACCTAAAAGTTGCTTGGCCAAGGGTAAAATACCAGTAAGTGACACAACTAGAATTTGAATCCAGGCAATCTGGATCTGGAACCCATGCTCTTAATTAGCATGCCTGACAGCCTTTCAAGGAGGATTTTTAAATATCTTAAAAGCTAAACTATGTCATTTTGGTAAGTCCCCTCTGCGTACATGGAATGTAAATTGCATTTCATGATCTATTATGGAAGACTCCTCTACATTCTTCCTTATTAGAGAGGTTGTAATGTGCCTGGAATGTGAAGGCAGGGGGTAGCCCCCATCACCAGTATCTCTTGCTCACTCCTTTTTTTTTTTGGTGGAGCCTCGCAGCATGCGGGATCTTAATTCCCCAACTGGGGATCCAACCCGTGCCCCCCTGCAGTGGAAGCACAGAGTCCTAACCACTGGACCGCCAGGGAAGTCCCTCTTGGTCACTCTTGACACTGGTAATTGCAGATGCCAGTGCAGATCCTCTGAGACAATTTAGAGGAGTGATTATTTGAGTGTGTGTGGGAGTGTGGGGGGTGGGTAGAGTATGAGGCACCTCAGGAATGTCCAGGGACAAGGATGGGGGTATATTAACATTGTGAAACGGAAGCATTTCCTTTCTCACCTTAACAGTTTTCTACCACAAATTTTCTCTCTTGAAACTTTATTCCCTTCAGAGATGCCGCAGGTAGTGTTGCTGGGCCACTAATAGCTCCTTGGAGTTTACCATTTCCTTACGTGCAGTCCAGCTTCTCACTCCCAGCTTCTGTGCCTCTTTGCCTGCAAACTCACTCTGGCCTCCTAAGTCCTCTCTGCCTACAAGCTTGGCAGAGTGAAAGCACCAGGGAACTAAGCAATGATTAATGAGAGCTGGTGTAGAAATACTCCAGCATCATTACCCCTCAGGCAGAATAAATTCTGAGGCACATGTGTTACTATGGCTCTCAGAACTCAAGAGAATTAAGTTCCAGCTGTCCAGAGTGGAATCTGGCTTGGTAATTGTATCATTCAGGGTTCCACCAGAGAAAAAAACGCAATCATATATGTATATAATTCTTTGCAATAAATTTCATACGCACACATCACATATGTGTATATATACATATATACATATACGTATATGTATATATGTATATATACACATATGTGATGTGTGCGTATGAAATTTATTGCAAAGGATTGGCCTATGCAATTATGCGACTGTGGAACCTGGTGAGTCTGAAATCCCTGGGGCAGACCTTTAGGAAGTGCAGGCTAGAACTCTTAAGCAAGAGCTGGTGCTATTTGCACTTTATGAGTCCAGGTGTCACATCATTGGGAAGCCTTGCTTCACCACCTCACTGTCCTATTTGGATTAGGTGCTTCTCCCTCTGAGCTCTATCACATTTGTCTCATATTTATACGACAGCACCTGTATGACAATTGTCTGTCTGCTGCTTGAGCACAAGCACCATTATTTCTTGGTGCCTACCTTCTGATTCAGTGCCTGACACAAGATGGTCAACAAGTGTTTGAAAAGAATTGAATGAACCCAGCCAGCCCCTTGAATCACATCATTATGTGCTTGCTTTGAACTGGGAGGACCCAGAATATATTTGTATTTTAAGTGTCATAATGTTCATGGAGTAACTATTATCCCCCATACAGGGCTTTTAGGTCAACCTTTTCTTCTGTGTATTTACCTTGTCGGTGACATTTTTACAAACAGAAGAAATTTTTCCCCATGTTGCCATCTTCCATATCAGCCACCTGGCTCCACTCCTAAGAATAACCCACAAGTTTTTTATATTTGTAGATTTGCAAAGTCGCTTTCATGAGTAAGAGTGCCATTCATCTATGAGAACCCAGCAGAGTTTTCTGGAGGCAGCTTGCCAAGAAGGCCAAGATGGTGAGTGGTTCCAGCTCACTGAACCATCCATGGAATTTTCCATTCTAAATAGAAGTGATGGCTAAAAATGGTTTTCAAAATGGTAGACTTTCAGTTGAAACATGAAACTTCTCAAGGTATGGCCTGTATATGTGGGCTACCCTTGCCCATTTCCCTGGAGAGAGATCCACTTCAGCCTTACCTGTAGGTTCACCTTATTCCCCACTTTGAGATGTAGCCTCCTGCGTGCTGGGTGAACGTGAGTAAAGGAGACAGGATGGAGATCCATCCTACCGCAAAGTCCTAAACCTTAATGAGAGAGGAAACCTGGCCCATTCTTAATGTGAATGGTATTTCACTGTGCATTGTTCTAGCAGAGCTAATGATAACAATAGCAGCAGCTACTACTTGTCAAGCACAACTTGCCAGACACCCCACTGAGATGTTGCCATACATGACAGCATCAAATCTTCACAATCAGCCTGTGTGGTAGATTCTGTGAGCCCCATTTTACAGCTGAGGAAACTGTGGTCACATAGGTAATGAATCGGGGGAAATTTAAGGAATCTGAGTTCCATTCTTAGAAACTCTGATTAAATAAGACTTACTGTGAGTCCAGCTCTGACCTTTTGCTTTAATTCTAAACCTGGCTCTCTATCTTGACAAAAATCTGATGAAGATGATGTCTCTAACTTTAATTTATTGAGGCCCTACTATGTGCCTTGTGCTATGCATTTTAACCAAGCGATGGTGCCAATCTGCACCAGAGCCTGGGATCTTCCCACCGCAGAACAGACCCCTGTTCCCTCAAGGATGAGGCTCAGGCTGGCTTTCTCCAGTTGTCCTAGTAATTGTGGCCTTGCCCAGGGACCCCAGCCATGTGACTGAGAGCTGGCTTCCTTCCCAACCCCTGCTGCCTCTATTCCAATGGAATCTCTGCCCACCTTTTGTCCCAGATCTGCTGTGGCAGATCTTCTGAAACCATTGGCTGCCTGTCTGCTGAGCATCCCACTGCTACCTCCCTGCCCCCAAGCAACTGGCTCTGCTACCTCCTATCACCTGACCTTATGCTCCCCTGTCTGATTGGTCTCCCCCCTCACGTCCGTCTGCACTTGTCTGTGAGCAGCTGACCCACTTCCAGTGAGGGATGTCTCGTTTTTCAGGTTGAAGCCTCAGCTGGCTCCTCTGGCCTCACCCCAGCTTTTGAGGTCTGAGAGCCCATTCTGAAGAACTAGGAACAGCCTTCATCTCTAAGATCCGTACAATCATGAATGACAAATCAAGACATAAAGACTTTCTTCAAGATCTGATTCAAATATCACTTTGGAAGTGACTGAACCCCCAAAGTACTTTATATTTACTTCTCTTGAGGCACACAACAATTTCTGTCATATTTAAGCATATTTATACCTTACACATTTAACCTTTCCATTCAGAATACACACCCAGGGCAGAAATGAAGTGAATTCATATTTGTGTTGCTCAAGGTAATAGCAAAGTGGGGAAAAAGCTAGGTGTCTTGAAACGTAATTCCCTCAATGACTCAAATAATCTTCAGTCAAGTTACTAAATTCACAAACATTTAGAATTTGTCAAGGAAAAGCATTTTTCTCATATAGAAAATATTATTAATAATGAAAATCACACTAAAATTTACTCAGAGTATAGATTATCCTAAAGAATGACATGAAGTGATAGATATGTTTTTCTAAGATTTGTAAAATCGTTGGCTTTGTAAACTCATACACAGTCAAACTGTGAAGTCCTGTCTATTAAAAGCATTTATTCTATATTGAAAATGCTCACGATTCAGCATAAGCAGTAAATGAATATTGAAATTCCGGTAAAATGTGAGTCAAACTCTGCTGAGTATAATCGAGTACACAACAGTCAAAGAGAAATTCACTGTTATGTATTGATCTGTTTTACCTGAGTCATTTATTTGGGACAAAAAGAAATCCTGCCATTATATCTGTGAAGTTAATCAAACACAGTAACCCACCACACACTGACAATACTGTCAGTCTCCAGTCGATTATAAATAAAAAATGGCCCTCCCTGCTACCATCCGGATAAGTGGGCTTATTTTCTCACCATAATCACCTGAAGTCTTTGTAATTTAAAGGCCTAATTTTCTGCCCTCGTTTCATAAAGACTTTTATAGCAGGCACAGTACACTCCAGTGCATAAGTAATGTATCATACTCTTGGTACATGCAAAGATTACCTCATTAATTACAAAGAAAAACGATAAAAGAGGCCATCTATTTTCTGCAACCTGTTCACAGAAAGTGCCGTAAGTGGGCATTTAAAATTATTTGGGTGTACATAAAATTATCTTAAACATTTGTATCCAGTATTACACATACAGTGTTTTAAAAGACCAACATTATTATAAGGTTTATTTGAAAAAGAGCAGATCCTTTCCTATCCCTCACAAGCTGATTACTACTCTTAGGAGACAACCACTTTCAACTACTCTGGCGCTTTTGATTTTGGTATATAACATCCACTCTGGCGCTTTTGATTTTGGTATATAACATCCCTATTGCTACTTCTTAA